>NC_049985.1:4196495-4211402 GCF_000003815.2 Branchiostoma floridae | reverse complement strand
ATATATGATATAAACAAACTACAAGTTGTCTTTTCGTCCACAAAACAATCAACAAGTTCTTGTGTACCAAAGCAATTCTATGGCCTTTTCTATCACTACAGCACTGAACAGTGGAACAACCTAAATCAGATCCAACTAAAAACGCCAAGTTCAGATGCCCGCAAAGTTGGAATAGTTTGAATCAAAATATCTGTTCTCCCCCTGCACGTCCTTTCATCCTTTAATTTGTGTTATCTTTTTTTTTAAATTGTGCAAAAAAATAAATCAAATCAATTAAATCAAGATATCCCGACAGTATATCATTCAAATGATACAGAATAATATACAACGATCTAGAGGGTGTATCATTCAAATGATGTAGGTTAAGATATAAGAATCCTAGCATAATCCTAGCATAGGTGTAGCATTCAAAGGACATGGACCTGAACCGGACCTGAATTTTCTGTACCGGTACCCAGCCCTAATGTGTAGTGATATAGGTTGATGGATTTGTTAGTACTCAATGTAATCTGTATTTCTATTATATTTTATCTGACCTCCCTCATGACCATGCCCGTAGCCAGGGGGGGTTCGGGGGGTTCGGAAGAACCCCCCCACATGCTCAAAGGTCCGCTTTTTCATGCTCAAATGTCCACTTTTTCATGCTCAAAGGTCCACTTTTTCATGCTCAAAGGTCCACTTTTTCATGTCCAAGATTTTTTTCAAAGGCATGACTGATTTGCATTATTCACTAATAGACATTTCATTCAATCCTAGTGAGTCTATCAGCAAAATTTGCCCCCAGAAAGTGCAGAAAATGGCTTTTCAGAGGGTCCAGATTTCAAAATTTCCCCGGACCACCATTGCAACGCCTCCCACACGGCGTTTTGGACACGGCGAAAATATGTCGGGGGAGTCGGCCTCAAAGACTTATGCCAAAAACCTTTTGTATTTTAAGACAAATTCCATTGAACTTAGCCAGCGAATTTTGCCCGTCAAAATGCAGGAAATGGCGTTTCAGAGGGTTAAGATTTCAATTTTTCCCGGGGGAGCATGCCCCCGGACCCCCCTAGGCAGCTCACGCCTTCGGCGTGAGTCTCGCGCCTGCGGCGCTCGATGGTCCCACAAGTACTAAAAAGAACCCCCCCAACCAAAATCCTGGCTACGGGCATGATGACTTCAATGAAAAGCGGCCTGCTGGCCGATTTGAGCTTCTCGTGAATGAAAAAAGGTTCAAACAAAAAGACAGAAGGAAAGACGAACATATGCCGAATCATTCAAATGAGAAAGGGTAATATACAGCGATCTAAAGGGTATATCATTCAATTGATACAGGTTAAAATACAAGCATCCTGAAAGTGTAACATTCAAAGGACAGAGGAAAAAACTAAGATATCCCAACAGTGCATAATTGAAATGGCACAAGGCAATATACAGCAATCTAGTGGGTGAATCATTCAAATGATACAAGAATCCTGAAGGTGTAACATTCGTTCATATAAGTTGACAGTTGTCCTCCCGTCGAAACTTTGTCATTGAAGGAGGTGATACGGATAAAACAGTGGCTTTCTACAACTGTGTCATATAAATTGACACAGAATCCTTCCGTCGAAACTTTCTGTTATTGAAGGAGGTAATACGGATAAAACAGCGCCTTTCTACAACTGTGTCTTATAAATTGACACAGTTGTCCTCCCGTCGAAACTTTCTGTTATTAAAGGAGGTTAATATGGATGGAACAGCGCCTTTCTACAACTGCATCATATATAATAGTCTTTCCCGGGGAGTTTGTCCTTTGAATGTTGCACCAGTTGGGATTCTTGTATCTTATCCTGTATCATTTGAATGATACACCCTTTAGATCGCTGTATATTACCCTGTATCATTTGAATGATACACTGTAGGAATAGCTTAGTCTTTCCCATGGAGTTTGTCCTTTGAATGTTTAACCAGTTGGGATTATTGTATCTTAACCTGTATCATTTGAATGATACACCCCCTAGATCGCTGTATATTACCCTGTATCATTTGAATGATGCACTGTAGGAATAGCTTAGTCTTTCCCATGGAGTTTGTCCATTGAATGTTGCACCAGTTGGGATTATTGTATCTTAACCTGTATCATTTGAATGATACACCCCCTAGATCGCTGTATATTACCCTGTATCATTTGAATGATACACTGTAGGAATAGCTTAGTCTTTCCCATGGAGTTTGTCCATTGAATGTTGCACCAGTTGGGATTCACATTGTATCTTAACCTGTATCATTTGAATGATACACCCCCTAGATCGCTGTATATTGCCCTGTATCATTTGAATGATACACTGTCGGAATAGCTTAGTCTTTCCCATGGAGTTTGTCCTTTGAATGTTGCACCAGTTGGGATTCTTGTATCTTAACCTGTATCATTTGAATGATACACCCCATAGATCGCTGTATGTACATTGTGTATTACCCTGTATCATTTGAATGATACAGTGTCGTCGGAAAAGCTTTAAGGCTTTTCCAGAATTCTGGTTCAAATACAGTTAAGTTATAGGAGGATATATATATATATATATATATATATATATATAACGGGGGGTGCTGTAACTTCGGATGTGCTGTAACTTCGGATTAATTTTTGATTGTCCCTTTATGCAGAAATGAGGCATGTTTGTATTCATCAATAGTGCTGAATAAAATCGCGAAGAACCCAAGTTAATGCACACAGCTGTCGTCTGGATGAAACACGGTTTTGTGTACAATAATCGATTTTTGCGTAACCAAGGAATTTGAGCATTTAAAATGGCTACGTTCGAAACAAGGTCACTGTGTAGTGGCGCCTCTTACATTTATCTTACTCAACAATCACCTTGCAAATTTAGTTGTTTTAGACATGAGGCATAAAGCTATACAAAACACCAATAACTTGGGTACTGGGGAGTTTATCTGGCAATCAAACTGACCTGAAATTACTAATTAATCGTGGCGTCGAACGCCCTCCCCAAGTTACGTCACGGACATATCTGTTGACCGCTGTTCGAAATGTACCTACAACAGTGCAGGTACCTCTGGTCGCGCTGTACATAAGTCAAGTAGGGCTCGCAAATCGGTAAAATTGCATTTAATCTAGCTTATACACGTCGTATAAGTTTGAGTTTGAAAAATCTCAGTGACCGGCTGACGAAACACGACGCGACTGGATCATTGATGTAGCAAACTCATGTCTGCATGAAACCTTAGACTCACATAAAGTTCGCGACAGGCTTTGAAGTCAGCGCGCGGCCCACCCATCTGACAATATGCAAATCGCTGAGTGCATCATAACACGAACATAATTGAAAGTGAATTTCTCATTGCATGCCCTAAAATAAACCAAGTAAAACACAGCTAGCGGTCCCCCAAAAAATCGAGGATTTGGTTCAAATATATCAATGACTTTGCACTGAACTGATGGAGGGATTTGCCGCATACTTTGAGATCACATGCGGTGCCGTGCAGGGGTCAGCATATCTGTTTCCGGTGTTAACATGCCTGCCGACACTTTCGGCATTCTTGTAACAAATTTGTGGCATTTTGTGCGCTCATACTCAAGAGCCATGGGTGTGAAATGAAGTATTTACTCTCATCGCCAAACGAAGCAACAGATCGTCAGCGTTGAAGTGACTTGGAATGCAACAAGCGGCGTAAACAATCGCTAAGTTACAGCGGGCCTTGCATTGGCGGAAATTTACGCACGGTCCAAAAATACGAACCAGAGGGGAGCTGAAGTTAGTTGACACAAAATTCTTCTTTCTGTTTTCTTAAAATTGTTCCAATGAGTCAAAGAGAAACAGAGGTATTTGTAATCCGAAGTTAGGGTACCCTATTTAGAATGGAACAATGTGGAACGCAATATTTACAACAACAATTTTCTGTTTTACCGGCCGAGATTCATGGTGTAAATCGTGCACAGATGATGTAAAGTAAACTCCTGAACGGAAAATCCCCAAACACCACTACTCTCATTTATCATTAGTCAAAACGCAACAGTTTTTAGACAACTGACACTGATACAATACGATGTCGAACTCGTTAATTTACGTCCGAAGTTACAGCACCTTCCGTTATATATATATATGTGTTATATATATATATGGCAATATGACAGATAATATTTAGAGGTAAAACTTTCATTCGGTCACTTGTAGTGCAAAGTCTCGGGTCAGTTGGGATGAACCAATAAGGTTTAATAAGATAACTGATATAACCTAGATCTTGTCTCTTTAATTAAGCTGTCTAAAGTGTTTTGACTGAGATACATACGATTCTCCAAACTGAGGGTACTCAATCGGTAATCACTGGTAGAGTATTGCGTGTTTTGTTTTGGGTAGTTGGTTTGATCCGGAAATATCACATCGGTCACCTGGAAACCCCCATGCAGACCGTAAAACACGAGGTACGCTCGCCAAAATGAGTACTTAGAAGGTCAACTTTGACGGAACGAATCTCGTCTTGAACTACTTTTTGAAATCTCAACTGACCTACACACGGTTGTCTGACTCTTTTAGATCACGGGGAAACATATAATAGCTCGATTTGACGTATCGTGACTGTGCTACGACTTATTGAATGGAGTCTTCTATGTACTCAATATGGCGCGCCACAACCTTGCCGGACGACTTGATGCCCTTGATGAGACAGCAGAAGATCAGCAGCCAGGCCAGGAACAGGCACAGTGCCAGCTGCCATTTCACAGTACCCGGATGTTCCAGTCCTTCCGAGATGTCCAGTACGTAGTGTCTGAGGAGACAAAGAGACGATAGTGGAACGCGAGAGGGTGGGGAAAAAGAGAAATAAGCATTTTGGGGGAATAGCCGTGCATACATACAAGTGTCGTGCAAAACTCAGTTGTTCTCTTTGTCGGCGGTTAGATCTGTCATAACCTGCTTGAAAATTCGTCGACATCAATATACGTGTAACGCTAGTTTCTTTATCCGCCGGATAACCAATATCCGTTGTTTTTGAATCGGGGCATTTAGGTATAGTCGACGGACGTAGCAATTAGTTTCCAGCATGATGCAACAGTTTGAAAATGTTGCACTTATACTCTACAATATATAACCTTCAGTCGAACTGCTGTCTCTGAATACCCCGTTTTTTTTTTCAAAATAACGGATATAGGTTACACAGCGGATAAAGGTGAACTGCGACGACATAGGACGAATGTGCTCGCGCTGTTACAGTCATGCAATCCTTACTTCCAGAACTCTTCACTCTGGCTGACCCTCTTGGAGGCGTTCCACAGTTCGGTGTCCTGGATCTCCGTACGGTTGTACCACGTGCCGTTAATCCAGATCAGACCTGAGGGGGTACAAGATGGGTGAGTGAGTGACATATAGGGACTCAAATAGGAAACGATGGAGAGAGAGCGTGTACGTGTGTGTATGTGAGTGAGAAAGAAAAGAGAAAGGGAGAAACCTCGTAATTACCATGCCCCATTAATTATCATCATTACTATAAGTCACGTGCAGACCCACTTTTAGCATACAATATGTGCTCTGGGGCAGTACCCTCTCTAACTCCCCCCCCCCTCACCAATATTACTGATGGTACAGTCCGGGGTATTCCATGATTGAGACAGGTGCAAATAAACAACTTTTAGCCTACTCTCCAAGCAGAGGTTGAGTCGCGGAGATAAATTAGTACTATTATATCTCCGCGACTCAACCTCTGCTTGGAGAGTACTTTTAGCCTACAACCTGTACTCCTGGACAATACTCCTTAACTCTCCCCTCACCATGATCACTGATGGTACAGTCCGGGGTGTTCCATGCGTTGGTACATCCCGTGTTCCAGGGCAGCTCGCTCGTGAAGGACGCGAACAGGTAGAACAGCGAGTAGGCCAGCAGGACGATGTAGTAGATCCCGATCAGACTTGAGATGGTGAACATCGCGAAGCCAACACCTGTAGCGTTAGGAACAAGAAAAGATGATTAAAACACTGTAAGTTTTAACTCGTCGTTGTGGTTTCATTTTCCTGTGTTTTTTCCTCGAAATGTATTGACTCCACGGAAGAATCATATTAAACAACGCGCCACCGCACTGTTTGGACCACGAACTTAATCTAGCTTCTTAACTTCTTCTTTGAATTTGGAATTTATTTTGGCATTAGTATTAGTTTTCCGATACATTTATTTTGTTCCATTTATGGTGCTTATTTTACCGTGAGCTGTATGGTCAAAAACTTTTTTTTTAAACGGATGAAAATTGATGCACGAGCGAATGTCTTCCATATAATCAACATGGCCGGCCTCAACAAAACAAAATCGTTTCTATCAAACTCCTCGTTGGCCCAGATATCATTTTGCTTTTGCCGGAATATAAGCAAAAGCAAAATGATATAATTTCCCGAAACCCTCAGTAAACAGTAAAATGAATTCCATTATCTCTAGCTGAATAACACATCTGACAAGCCGTCCTCCAATTTAGGTCAGCTTCTAACACATCAATTCTGCTTCGGGCGAAGTCTTTGAAGATCAAAACCTAAACGAATAACTTGGTACGTATGCTGACGTCATCACTATAGAGACTAATCAAATTAACTACAAAGCGGGAGCGCTGTAGTCGCTACGCGTTACTCACACCTGAGGTGAATATAAAGCCATGGGGGCCTCTCTCTTTCCATGTGGCCACGTGGCGCAATGGACTAGCGCACCGGACTTCTAGTGGGAGCAGTGATTCGGAGGTTGTGGGTTCGAGTCCCACCGTGGTCGACAGTACTTTTTGTGACACTGAGCAGTGAGCACGTAAGGCTTGTAAGTATCAAATTACATTTGTATCTTAGACTAGTAAGTATCAAATTACCATACCTTACCAGTGGCAGCAGTGATACAGAGAGGTTGTGGGTTCGAGTCCCACCGTGGTAGACAGAACTTTTTGTGACAATGAGCACGTAAGGCTACTAAGTATCAAATTACCATCCATCACTATTTCAGGCGACAGAAAAGCAAACTTACTTTCCCTTGACAATGCACTAGGGCATCATATGGAAGGATTGGAAGCTCATCTCTGTTGGTAGTAGTCATGGTACAAGGCCAAACTATCTTTCAACACTAAGGTGTACACGGGCCAAATTTTGAAATCGGTCATGAGTATTGATCCTGAAGAAGGCGACAATGTCGTTGAAATTTTGATCCGTGTTTTTGAAGGAAGTTCAGCATTGTAAAATGTGGTAGATCTTCGAAGAAACTGACTAAACTTGCTAGAAAGTCGCGCGAGGAGTAAAGGAGGCGGTGTACATTAGAGCCCACTGGCCCATACTCAACAGAGACGGGGGGCGATATAGACTTTCCGATACTTATGAACTTATGACCCCCTCCTGCAAAAGTGGTGTGTTTCTGACGTCACTGCTGGAGATAGAAAGGGTCATTCTGTGAACAAGCTTGAGGTCAACGGAAATTAGGAGGGGTAAGTCCCTATAGTTTAATCCAGTGTTGGAAGTTAAGTCTTAGCATTTTATTTTCTATACATGTATTGCGGGAAAAGTCCTCACCTTTGAAGATGGGGCTGAGCTTCCAGACAGAGATGGGTCCTTGGGAGGCGAACTGGCCCAGCGCCAGCTCCATCAGGAACAGCGGCAGGCCGGACAGCAGCAGCATGATGACGTATGGGATCAGGAACGCTCCTGATTGGACAGAAATATTTTGACGTCATAAAATAACGTTAGGTGAGGGTGACGTTTATATACTTGCTGCGCTCGCGGATGCGCCTTCAATGATTTTATATTTATTCAGATAGGGAAGCTCTTTCTATGGATTGCGTCTAATTCATCGGTGTAATTACACGACTCGTCTGACTCCCACGCCATTCTGTCCCCTTGGTGTTTGCATTGAGCAGCAAAAGTTTCTTACCCCCTCAGTTTTACCCTTTCAGGACTACAGTAAACGGGGGTTCCTGTAAAAACCGGGGCCCCGCGGGGCCACGGGGTACCCCGCGGGGTGCCCCGCGGGGTACCCCGCGGGGCCCCCGTTGTACAATAAACGCTGATAAATGCTGTAACGACATTTTTAATGAGTAATAGCTTCGGCTTAGCTTAGCGGCAATGACGCGTCAGGGACCTATTTCTGACGAGTCAGCGTTGCCAGTTTCTGACTAGCCAGGGAGTCAGGGTTTCAAAGATGACGCTGACTAAAATAACGCACCATTCATATGCAGCGGGCGGCAACATGAGTCGGAAGTGGGAGGAGCACACAGTGCCTCACACAGGGCAGGCAACTCTGGCTTCCCACGGCTGCATGTATCATGTTACGCGAAGCTAATCATGCCAAAATGAATTGCGCAATCGGGGGGCGGTACGGATTCAGACTCAATGCACACATGTACCGTATTTTCTGTTATTCATTACGCACTTTTCTAACTTTTCATGTTCCGTGCAGATGTCCGAGGTCGACCTCAAGGTCGGGGTGCGTAACCCAATACAGGTTAGGATGCCGAAAAATTGGAGTGGATCGCAAACCAGCACCGAAAGTCAGCGGCATATTAAACCAACATGTGGAGCTTTGAACAACGCCGATAGATGGGCAGTTTTGTCATGATACCACACTATCTGGGGGTAGACTTTAGAGTCTTATAATAATAAGAGTTAGACAATTCAATAAATGAATACAGTTTGTCTATCACGTTAAATATGTTACGCAATATACATTGACTATATGGAGATACACGTAACGTTAGATTTAGCGGGGTAATTTTACGTGGGATGAGACCGACTGTCTTATCTTATTAATTTCTCGCCACCCCCACTGCAAGATCAACCTGGCGGAACGCTTCACCAGTATTAAAGCCCTCGTCCGTCGGAAGGAACCCCAAAATCGAAGTCAGCCGAAACTTACCAAAAATTTCTATGCACAGAATATAAAATTTAAACCGATAGATTGTCATACGCCACACGCTCGTTGTTGTTGACGCCGTAACAGTTTACGATACAGCATGCTCGTGCACTTCCGCGTCGGAAATACCCGACGGAATCTAATTATACCGCCTTGAAAAAAATATGATTCAACAATGCATAATGTATTTCGTACTTTTGGAACGAAAACTTAATTGTATAGAGATCTAACAAAATATACTCAGTAAAAAACAGCGTTGTTTCGGACGAGCGACCAGAATTTCTGAATGAAGCCACTTGAAAGCGGGACATTTTGACGGCACGTGAGTTATATCTCTTGACTGATAGCGGTTGCCATGGAGACGACATAATATACCCTTGATTTCTATGCTGTGCGTGGGAAAGTGGTGCAAGCAGTGGAGGCACAGACTTCAATAGGGGATTACGGGGATATCTTAGTGCCTTAGTGTTTGCATAAATCGCCTTGCACGCCAGCCTCTCCCGCCAAAACCGCAGTGGCCGACGGGATATATTGTGAATATTCTAACAATGGCCGCCCAGTCTAGGTGCCGATTTTTGTCCACAAGGGCAAAGTTTTTTTGTCCACAAGGGCAAAATTCCCACAGGATATACGGATATTTACCAGACACAAGTTGTAGATATGACGGTAAAAAGTTCGTACGTTCAATAAGGTTGTTCATTTAGCAGCACTCGCTATGAGTTCTGTAGCGTTATTGTACCAATAAAACAGGTTAAAGCTCTTCCCTCCCTCTGCAAGAAAGGGTCAGGTCCAGGTCCAGGACGCAGGAACCATGGACTCGGCAACGACGCAACGTGCGGCTGATATCAATGTATTTTGATTATTACACAATGATTATTATATTAATGATTAATATCAATGTATTTTGATTATCCTGCTGAGAAATGCTGGTGGGAAATCATGGTGAGAAATCCAAAACTAGTTTTTTTTTTCAAGTCACTCCGCAAACGGGGCCCCGTACGGGGCCCCGACGGGGACCCGTCGCGGCCCCGCGGGGCCCCGCGGGGCCCCGGTTTTTACAGGAACCCAGTAAACGGTGTCTAGTATTGAAGTCCTTTACCCCTCCGTTTCATTCCTTTGGCACTACACTACAGTGAGCGGTTCTTAGGACTACCATTTCCAGCCGGGCTGTTTGTGGAACGTAGTTTTGTTTCTTTTATTTCATACCGATTTCGTTCCCAAAAATTACCCGACCGTAGCATGAGTACCATCCTCCGCAGTGACCGCTGCTATACTTTCGCTTGCAAACCATGGAAGTATTGTGCCAGCGGTCACTATTATATAAGGATGATACTCAGACTAACCCGACAGGGCCCCGGTTTGGAAATGTGACGTATGACCTGACGTATTGCTTACCCCCTCCGTTCCGGTAGCAGAGGTAGGGGAAGCGCCAGACGTTGCCCAGCCCAACAGCGAACCCTAGCAGCGACAGCAGGTAGTCCATCTTGTGCGACCAGTTCCCGCGCTCCACGTTCTCGTCCCCCTCCATGGCGGTCACTATGGAAACCGCAGACGATCGGGCCTAGAATCCTGCTGTCGCCGGAGCACTGTGAATGGACTGAAAAAAAGGAAAACTATCTTGGTCTGACTTTTCTTTCCTCAATGGATACAACAAAGTTGCTTGTGTAATGGATTACCACACAAAAATGTAAAATATTCAGACTCTGTTCAGATTAGATTGCCCGGATGTCATTCAAATGCCCGGATGTAGTTACACACATAAACATATACTGGCAAACTGTCTGTGACGTCCAAAACTAAAACACGGTCGCAGTAAAGTGACATTTAACACAGCGAAAGAAAGGACAATTTTGTTATGGCTAACATAACGGATGGCCGGAATTGTTGTCAAAACCCCATGTCCGAGGAATAGTGAACGTTCCCAAATTCCCGCCTGTTGTGTCTCACCTCATCACCGTTGCGGATAGAACATGTGTTGCGCTTAATACAAAGTAGGAACAGTCACCATGATGATACTAATATTTAGTGTTAACGTAAAATACGTAAAGCTGGTGTGTTGCCTATATAGTTATACCCACTATATAGATACAGATATAGATACAGATACAGAAGATCACAGATATTGGGTACAATAGCCGATGTCAGAAACAGTCTTACCATCTTACCCTATTGACAGCCACGAAACGAACAGCTCGACATGCGAGTGCTTTTCTTTCATTTTGTATTATTGGCATAGTTCCACTCGTACGTGTACTATAATAGCGAACTTGCAGTAGCGAATGCCAACATGCGTGTCAGACAAGGGTACTAGTAATTATTTCTAACTATCCCACTGGCACAGCATGGTTTTTGACCCTTGTATACATTACTCCGTTATTTTCCTCCCTTTCAAACATGTATTCCTTCTCCTGAAAATGCTACTTTGTCGTTTGTCGTGTCGAGACCGTTTCTCGCAGCAGGAAACTCTTTTCTTGTATTCCCCCACAGGCGACACCGACACGGCTGAGAAGAAAGCCGCACAAAAAGCGTCCCGTTCCGCCCTTTCGTCCCGCCCGTCGGGGATTGTTCGGACAGAATGTGTTGTGAAAGCCGAACGAACCTCGGGTCACAGCGAAACGTAACAAAAATATTCCTGACGTGAGTTGTGGCGAGAGTTCTCACATACCAAGTGCGGAATTCGGACCCTTCATTTGGCTCCGACTGTTTTTTCACCCGCTTGTTTAGGCGTTTTTGTCAGCCTTTCTATTTTGGTCGGTAGACATGACGAAAAAAAACGGAAAATGGTAAGAAATATTGAAAGTCCGACAAAAACGCCTAAAAAGACACACAAAAAACAGACGAACTTCTGCTTAGAGAGAACGCAATTCGCTAGCCTGGTAACTATACTATCGGAAAGGCCTTCCGTTGATTTACATGTAACTCTACAGTGCCGAGAGTGTTGCTAGCATGTGTTACCCAATCTCTCAATGCCAGTGGCTGATTGGGCATACTTCTTAGAAGCATTTCCAGGGAAGGGTTTCTAGAAAGAAGCTTGTTAGCGCACGGTGAAAGGAACTTTTTACGGATATGGTTTCAATTACGGCAGGAATTAATAGAAAGATCAACTGGAAAGATAGGCTAACAGAATATTAAAGAAGACTGAATAGCCTGGTTACCAGACCCCAGCCCGATCTCAAAAATATCTATCGTGCAGGGTGTTTTGAGGTTTGGGTCTGGTATCCAGGCTAAAGAAGAAAGGGAACGTCGACAAGACACCCTAAGAGAGTGCGCCGAAATTTTTACCTGAGCCTAGAAATTCGCAGATTGTGTTCCTCTTCTGTTCCACATGATGGACAAATGTATATTCTACTTCCCGTATCCTTAGTAGAAGAACAATAGTTGATCGAGAACGCTGACTACATTTATAAAATGTAGCTAAATGCACCGAGACGCTGTTTCAATTTGTGTGGAACGCTGGCTGCTATTTTTGGCACCGTCCCCGTAATTATAAGCAGTAACGGACTGGTGACAACAGATGGGATTCCAACTGTACCCGCTTGGTCCAGATGTAAGGTCGAATTTTGACTTGACCGAACCATCATGATACCGCTATGTCCACATTGGCTACCCCAAGCGTCTGTTGAAGCCACCACGTGCACAATTGACACCTTGCTTTGTACTTGTGTTAATGGCCTCCAAACCTAATTGAAAATCAAGACATTTTGCACTGATGAGGTTGCCCTATTCATTATAAGAGACAACACTCAACATGATGGTAATCAGATGATAGTGGTCATTTTAATAGGAAGAGGAGGAAGAGGATAGAAACACCTAATCTCCGAGCAGATGTACGGATATAATGTTGAGTTGCTACTTTCCGACGGCCAGGCTTCCCTAACATGTCTTAAGACATTTGCTTGGGAATTAAGAACTCCCACTAGTTTAAGTGTCCTCGATGACGCAAACATCACACATACACACAGACAACACTTTGGCCTTGACTTTAACCTTGCCGTATCTCCAGACGGTAACAAGTGGTCCCCATGTCTGCAACAGCCTAGACTCGTCTGTCACCGATAGGACGGAAGAGGCGGTGCGCTTTAATTTGGGGCCAGTGTTCAAGCAGATGTTGGGGTGAAAGAATAGTATCAAAGACCCTCATCAAACATCTACTGACAGCCGGGATTCGTAGCTCTTCTCCCGTCACATTATCCACAGATAACGTCGCGATCATCCACGCCATCATCTGCTTGAAGACAACTTTAAGGCGCCTTCAAAGCAATAAAAACTGGTGCGATTTGTATACAATACAATGATTGTTATAACAATCAATTAAAGATCAAACAGTGACGAACGCTGTGTTTGACACGAATATTGCCAGAATTTGATGAGACAAAAATGCGATACTTGATATTCAGATCATGGGTCTCAGATTATTGATTCAGAGAAGAGATAAACACATATTTGACACTCACGTAGTGACTTATGTAGGGAATTTGGCATATTGTTGGCCGTTTTAACGTTGAATTTCACTTTACTTAGATTCACAATGAGCTTGACATTTCTGTTTCCTATGGTAACAAAAAAAAAACTCTTTGAAAAAGCCTCTTATTCCAATCTTTCGCCAGAAACGAGGTGATAATTTCGTGTGGCCAGACCAGTGATCATGCCAGCCCCCCTCCACCGGAACCTCAAAGCACCGCGGGCCGCCCAGGTCACTCCTGGCATCCCGCACTGTGGCGGTATCCAGAACCACATGTGTTCACTCACCCTTCACCACAACCCGAAACACAAGGACTGAAATGTACACACCTTCGGCTGCTCCAAGACGTTTAAACTCCTTCAAGACGCCTGACCTTGGCGCGACTCCTAGGAAGATACCAGGGCTCTATTCTCCATGGAGGAAGTAGGGGTGCTGTTTATTTATTTTCTGATGGCACCCGGTTTTACCCGTGTAGACTTCTGCGCAATAAAAAGTAATAAATATAAATTAGATACCAATAAAAAAGCAACCCTAGAAGGTCAATGATTCCCACTGAGAAGGCTATCGACGGTCTGCAACAATTTGATGGGCCAAAGACTGCATGCAAGGATGAAATGGAGTCAAAGTAAAACTTTCTTGGCATCGGATTCATTAGGTTCACTGCAGGGCCACATGTGGATACATTTATGTGAAATTATCCCGCTAGGTAAAAGGGGACACGAGGGTTAATCTGTGACTTCTTGGCTTATACACAATGTTTATATTATAGCAGATATGTTCTAGTACCCAGTTTTGTTTGTAAAGCAGTATATACTAAATTAAACAAACTACTGATGGACTTTCAAGTCAAAAGGCTAGAGACTGCACTAAATTATACGGTTTGGCATTTTTAGAACCTGGTCAAAGAATCCGTTATATTTTACTGCAACACATAAATTTTGAGATCTTAGAGGGAACAATGCATGTTATCTATGACACATCTAATGAGTTCAATCTATGTCTGTGTATAAAAAGTGCGTGTTGAGAGTTCCAGACTTACAAAGTGCAGCTGCTCGGCCCACTTGGCTGCCACGTATGGAGGGTCTCAGGGCGACAATGTTTTGGCCGGGACGACTCGTTTTCTAACAGATAAGGGTCTTTGGAGATGCGAGTATTTTGATCAGGGACGAATCATTTCCTTACATCTAGTGGTCTTCGGAGGTAGCAGTGCTTTTGGCCAGTGGTCTTCGGAGGGCGACAATGTTTTGGCTGGGACGACTCGTTTTCTAACAGATAAGGGTCTTTGGAGATGCCAGTGTTTTGGTCAGGGACGAACGGACGCGGTCTTCGGAAGTGGCAGTGCTTTGGTCAGTGCAAGGATCTTTTATTATTAAGATAAAAGCTCCTTGATCAGTGGTCTCGGAGGGCGCCAAAGTTTTGGCCGAGACGACTGGTTTTCTCACAGATAAGGGGCATAAGGGTCTTCGGAGTTACCAGTGTTTTGGCCAGGGATTAACCATTTTCCCACACCTAGTGATCTTTGCATGGAGGGCGTCAATGTTTTGGCCAGGGACAAATCACAGGGGCGGATCCAGGATTTGCAAAGGGATCGCTGTGCATATGCTGTAAAGC
>NC_049985.1:4142399-4196371 GCF_000003815.2 Branchiostoma floridae | reverse complement strand
CCCCCCCTCTCGTTGAGGGGGGGGGTTGGGGGCCTCCCCCAAGAGCTTTTTGAAATAGAGAGGCTCTCAGGTGCATTTTAGAACCACTTCTGTGTAAAATGACCAACGAATCCACACTTGACTTTTAGGGCTGAACAAATATAATAAACGAACGAACACTGATTTTTATAGTTAGCAATCTCACATTCAACAATCATATTTTTGACATAAGCGAGTTCCGAAGGAGGGCGGAGTATTGCCAACGTCCTGGTTACGGAACATTCTGGCTATGCCGCAAAGACCCACGCAATGAGGAAGTAAAAGCGAGACAAGTGCGCCTTGGCATTGTTGGTTAGCGGCTTTGTATTGTCGCCGCTCCGCTGCAACTTTAGCTGATTTTCTGGATTTCTTTGTGGAATTCCTTTTTTTTGTGGTCCAGCCGAATTTTTTTGGGGGTCCAGCCAAAGGGGGGTGGGGGGGCGCCGGGGGCGCCCCCCCTAAATCCGCGGATGAATCATTTCCTTACACCTAGGAGTCTTCGGAGGTAGAAGTGTTTTGGACAGGGATGATTAATTTCCTCATACATACGGGCCTTCGAAGGGCGTCAGTACATGAAAGGAACGGTACATTTTCTCACATCTGAGGAGATTCAGAGAGCGATAGAGTTTTGGTTAGCGCCAAGTCGTCAACGTTTTTGGTCAGGGACCGTTTTTTTTATCATTATCGTGACTCATCAAGGGTGTGACCATGTTTGGGTTGGGGTTTTGAATGTGGGGTAAATGGATGTTGGTCAAACGGAGATTGCCGGCTTGTTCATAGTCCCAGTAAAAATTCTTTGGAGGCACTCAGTCACATGCTGCAGCCAAAGACGCCACTTGTCGGAATTAATGCAAACTGCAGCATACACTTCCTCTTGGCTATGTCATCTTCATGAGAGAATAATATACAACTCATTCGCTGAAATACAGCTCCAATTAGCTTGAATTTTTAATATTTTTGCACAGCTTCGTAAACATGAAAATACGTAAAACGTTTAAACTTAATTATCAATATACAACACAATATAACTTGATAATGAATCAATGAATACATAATTTTTTCTATTAACCAACACCTTTATTGAAAGACCAAAATACATGTGTGATTCTGTGTTCTTCGATGATGACGTTATGCCCTGTCAAGAACTGCATGGGCAAGTAAGCTTTTCAGGAATTCGAGGAAATAATTAGATAAATTTGTCTAATAGCTAAATTCAAAAAGGTGTATATTTCAGAAGGTACAAAAGCAATAATGGAGTCTAGTCACAAGGTTTGCCTGGATGGTGCTACATGCGATGTCTCAACGAATAGTGTACTGTGCTTTCACTGTATATATTGCATTGGATTGGTCGTTCAGTAACAACATTCCTTTTACACGTGAACGAAGTATTGACTGACGGTATGCCACCATCCTCATGGAATGTCTAGCTCACTTTGCAGTGCAGATAAGGTGTTACTGCTTATAGATGCGGCCTCAAACGCAGCTACTACAGTACAACGTGAACCTGGGACAGAACTAACCTGAGGAAGGTGGCAGACGCGTACGGTCAACGAAACGTCGGTTGAGTAAAACACTTTGTTGTGTACAATGAATGGTCTTATGCGTTTAGACATCAAAGGCTATAGACATGCTTACAATTTACATATACCAGGCCTGCATTGGTAGAGCTAGGGCCAAACCTATAATATTTTGATGGATGGCGTCTAAATGTTCATCTTACTCCTCATTTTTGATAATTCGCATAAGACCCACTTCAAAACAAATTCGGAAAGTAATTATTCATGAAACTGTTAAAAAAAACAATTACGTTACATTTAAATTTCTCCACAACAACTTCAGTGACTTTAAATGGCATCATCCATGAAGCTATTAGAACATTTGTGCCATCTGAACGTACTCATGCCCGTATGAATAGTTTATGGGACTACATGGGCAACATGGTTTAAAACACACCCAGTACACAAGCTGCAACAGTACAGACGCTACTGACCCCCCAATCACCAATCCCAGGGAAAGGGCAATGTACCAAGGTCCGTTCTCGTTTGCAAAATACCACGCTAATACCATGGCTATGTTAGCGACTAACATGAGTACATTGTTAACAATGGGTTGTACTTTACCCTGCAGTCTGGAACCAAACGTGATCCAGGTGAACAGATCCACGGGCGCTACTACGAACGTGTTGAACATAAACTGCACACAGCGGTTACTACCGGAGATAACATCGCTTCTGACTCTATCCAGTCGCGCATATAATAAAACAATAGTCAAATTCTCTACCACCGCCATGATCAACCAGTGCAGTCCCAGAACTACAAACACCCAGTACCTATAGACGGAAGCAAATAGACAGAGAGCAAACATTCGCGCCGACAGGTCAATGATTTTCCACAGAAACAAGATTATTATACCCTCAAACCAGGCAGCAACTTTAGGAAAGTGCGCTTCCCACTCAATGATGGAGTAGAGCGAGGCTAGGAAGGATACCGCCATGGTGACGGCCTTGAGGGGATGTATCTCGAAACTACTCTTCACGGTCGCCATGGTGACGGTCGCCATGGTGACGGCCTTCAGGGGATGTATCTCGAAGCTACTTTGCTCGAAACTAGCACTTATCGTCTGCCTTGCAATTGACCCCACACCTGCCCCCCAACCCCACCCCTCCCGTCCAAAGTCGACAGAGACGTAAAACCTCTATTGTTTTCTTATGTGTGCTATGTACTCCATGCTATGAAAGCCAGGGGCCGGGACGCTGAAAATATTGTACCAATACATGTTTGTACAGTTTCATGAGGTATGGTGTTGTTCATTTGTATACAAGGGCAATTCATTAGGGGAAAATCAATCAGGAAAATAGCTATACAATATTACATGTACCTGTATTTGCTCTCATGTGTTACACATATAAGTTTATACGGTCGTCATTGCTATAGACTTAACGAACAGAAGACCACCATGTGCGAGAGTGACCGCTGCTGGAGGAGGATGTAGATCTGCAGGCAGAGTTCCGGGAGGGACTCGAGCAGGGTGCCGACGAGTCTGGCCAGCGGTAGCAGGTGGGTCACGAGGCGAGCCTCAGGGTGCTGGGTTGCCTGCCGTTCAGTCCGGCGGGCCCTCAGGATGTCTTCAGGACTGAGGTCGCCACAGACAAAAGAGCACAAAACCTGCAAAAAATGCACATTCACATGTGAAAAATAACACGACTGAAACTTAAGAATAAGAAGAAAACAAGATATAATTTTTTGTCAAAGAGGTATGCATCCTTGTCCAGTTCTTTAATAGAATATAATATACACAAATGTACCACCTTGGCTCCGTCCCTGATGCTTTACCACTAAAAAGTAGATGGATAAATAGATGACTGGTTCATTCGATAACGCAATAAAAATGCATCATTGTAGCCCAGGGCTAAATTGCAGATGTAATTTACTGATAAAACACACTGGATGCTATCTGACCGTTTCCATGAAAATCATATCCAGTTACTTACAGCTATACAGCTATACTTTGCGTAATACGAAAACTGTTAGTAAAAACCTTTCGTAAGACATTGTATTTACATTCGGCGTTGTAATGACTTTACTTTTGACATACCTGGAGGTATTTGATCGGAACACCTAGCGGAAGCATGTACACCCAGCGTGACCACTTGCAGCCGTACGGGCAGCAATCGCAGTCATCATCCAGGTACGCTAAGACGATGTTTACAATGATCTGCGGCCCCAAGGCAAACCCCAGCGTCAGGCCGAACCAGGTGTAGTGGCCGTTCCTGTAATACTCCGCCGCCAGGATGACATCTGTGACGAAGTCCGCGATGTAGAGAGCGAACCCCGCCAGGGTCCTGAAGATTAGCCAACAACTCCCGCAACAGTCACTGTCGCACATGGTGGTCTGCTATTGGTGAAGTCTACAGCAGTGAATACATAGGAAATTACAAATGAGGGCAAATGCAGGTAATACAGTATAGCTATTTTTCCTGATTGCTTTTCATCAATCAATAAGATTACCCATTGTACAAAATTGCCCCCCCCCCGAAACTGGAATATCAAATATTCATATAATATTTCTGTCTTTCATAACATTGTACACACAACATAACAATAGAAATTTTAAGTCTCTGTTCGACTTTGGACGGGGGGCGTAGGTCAATCAAAGCAGACGGCGACCTATTCTATATATAGAATATGGAAATTGTGGCAAGTGGTACGTAGAGACTGACCTATGGACAAAGCAGAGAATGATTGCTAAAACATAAGAGATGCACCTTTTTGGCTCAGAACTATGAAGCTGCGATGTCCTGTCTTCACGCCGTGACCGGATTGACCTCTGCTGTGTCGAACGTCTTTAGGCCACAGCAAGTAAATTTTATGGATGACATCAGCGCGCGCATTAATTTTCGCCTGATTTCAGAAAAAAAACAAGAGTTCGTAGACCTCAGGCCTGCATGAAATGTATTGGGTTTCTGTAGACCTATTGTGTATTTTTGCCTTTTTGTCTGTGGTACGTGGTTGGAAAAATGAGCTTTTTACTGTGTTGGTTGTGCACCATGCAAAAGTCTGACTCTGAAATTCCATTTTCTGAATTTGTAAGTTTGGACAGGGATGAACATTACTTATTTTGGATTTCTTAAGTATGTAACCAACCACAGTACTTTGAAGTTGTTGAGACGCTACCTTTTTTTGTCTCAGATGGCCCATGTACATGTAGTTACTCTGTCACATGATATACTAATATCTTCCTATTTCAATGTACTGACCTAATGCAGCTGCTAAGTCTCCTTGGTTTGTGTTCTTCCAATGATATTCATGAAAGATTTATTTCTGGGGTGTTATTCACTTGACATCGGAATGTTACTCGCATAATTTGACCAATGATACTTTTATCTGTAGTTCCATAGACATTAGACAACATGAATAGTGGTAGCCCCCATGCAGCAGCAACAGTTAGTCCCCGGGGTGGTATGATATTTTCATTCAATCCATCCAACCCAAACCTAAATCTCCTGTAGTATCTAAGCCAAATTTAACAGCATAATTTACTATGAAAAATGTCCTTGTCAATCCCATTTATAGATGGCAAGCTGCTGGCAATGGAAGCTTTGAAAAGTTCAGAAGCTGTTGTAGTCAAAGCAAACACCCAGCAAACATCCCCACAAACCAATGAGCAGTTGCTTAGAAGGGGAATTTCATCATATATTTGCCGCGACAAAATGCAACAAACGATACTGAATTTAAAACAGAACAAAGCTAAGCCTCCACCACTTAACCCTGCCTGTACCATAGATTAAGCAGGCCCAAAAACCAAGCGAATATGACTAGCCCAAAACAACAAATTACCTGTATACAGTATGGAAATGGCATTACCAAAGAAACAAAAAGAAACACAGGACAAATCATACACATACCTTTCTCTTATGCCCACACTCTATACAGTTCTCCTCCACATTAGAAAATTGCATCTTCTTCTGTTTAAGTTCAAGTTCAACCATGATTGCCAACAGGGTAAAGGAACTTGTACCGGAACTTAAAACTCAGTACTATACAGCTCTAGAAACACCACAAAGAGTAATAAGCAAACTCCAATTATACCTGACCAACAGATATATAATCTGGCACACTCCCGTCATCTGGCAAACTGTCAGTGCCACTAAGTAACCTGATACATTGAAGGTGGCCCAGGCCAGATGATGGTTCTACACCCAACCATAATCTGTTTTTAAAACCAAGCAGATATTGGGAGGATGCCCCAACCACACTAAAACAGGGTCAACCTATACAGTATCAAGTTCAAGCACTAGGAGGCCCAAAATCAAACCTGACCACCAGGACACCACAAACAACTCACGTACCAAATGGCAACACAATGGCACCTTGCGTTCCGGAGATACAGCGCACGCCCCGTGCCCGCACAAAAGGTAACCTAGAATGTCAAGTTCAAGCACCAAGGGCGCCAAAATCAAAATTGAGCATTATTCAGCCACCGCCGACACATGTGCCAAATATCATCGCGCCAGCACCAGCCGTTCAGAAGATATAACTCCGGAAACACCCCTCCCGGACACAAAATTCGACCTGCCGGGTCAAGTTCAAACGCGACAAGGCCCAAAGTCAATCCTAGGCAACAGGCAACAACCCCCACCCATGCACCAAAAATCGTCGCAATCGCGCGTATCGTTCCGGACACACAGCGCCAAAAGTGCCCCAAAAACACCAAAAATGCCACCTTCAATGTCAAGGTCAAGCGCCAGGAGGCCCAAAATCACACCTGAGTGTCAGGCTACCACCCCCAACCCACGTACCAAAAATCGTCGTGCTCGCAACATCCGTTCACGAGATACAGCGCCCTACATCCCCGGCTACCGAAAAGTTTCCACCAGCATCAAAACCATACCTGCATACATGCAGGTAACAAGAATTTTTTCTTCTGCAGGGATGGTCAACATGACGATAAAGTGCCAAAATGAGCAAATATATTGTTGTAGCCTAATAATTGTACTTGTAGAAGTGACACTTGCGAGGTACCAGGACTGTAGCTGTAGAAATGAAACTTATTGGATTGTTGTAAAAGTGACACCAATATGGAAGCTATGAGTGTGGTTACCAACTTTGTCGGTGATGTCAATCTACCAGACTAGTGTCAATTTTACCACACCAGTACATGTCTTAAATACAGGAATAAATGCCTTGTTGGCTCTGATACCATGTTTTGTCCCTTTAATGGTTTTTGACGACGCCTCAGGGGAGTCGTCAAGTGGTATATATTGTATTCAGTCTGCAAAAATTCTAGGAATTGCACAGGCATTTCCACAGGAATGCAGTATGCTGGGTATGCAAGCCCTCCCCCCCAAATCTGTTCCAGATGTATCTCTGGTATGCAATGGTGGAATGTAGGTCACATTTGCTCCCTGGAGGAATTGTCCTTTGAAACTAGACAGGGAACTCTGCACAATGGATCACGTTGTCTTGGTTGTTATGTTATGTTATGAAGGATACATTTTCTTTCCTAGAGCTTGTTCAAGCCACACGCCACAGGCAGACAGGAAATACTTCTGTAGTGCTCAGCTGTAGGTTTAGGTCACTGGCAGACCATTGTGCTGTACCGGGGATAGTACATTTCTGCTGGCTGTAGGTTTATGTTACAGGTGGGCTAGTATATTGTGCCAGGGATAGTGCGACAGGGAAGTTCCAGTCTATTTCTGATTTGAGCTGTATTGTTGTACCCTCAATCGTCGTCATGGCAATAATACATTTTTATTGCCAGTCTTGTTACAACTGTCATCACAACTTTATGGTGCCTATTTTTGAAAATGTAGCCATCTTGTTTTTTTTCACCCATCTTGTTTTTTTTCGCCACTATTTTTGCAGTCTGCAGTGGATGTCATCCATGAAATTTACTTGCTGTGGCCTTATGAATAAAGCAAACCTGAGTAGGTTAATCTAGTCATATCTGGTTTCGGTCGGCAGGGTTACTGACAAATAACCAATCAGCACCGTTCGATCACGTGACCGAAACCAAGCGAAGTGCGCATGACGTCACCCATGAATGACGTAACAGGAATTTCCAAAACCGCGATTTAATATCTGGACACCATGACGTTTGGAATTCTCCTGGCAGCACTTGGGAATGTAAGGTTTACTGGATATTCTTAACAATTTCAAGAAAGTGATATTGTATGTATGTACTGGTAGAGATCATTGCAAAAAGGTGAACTGATATGTAACGTTATACTTATATAGCTAGCTATAGGCAGTTAAAATGAAAATGCTTTATGCTCAAACATAATTGAGATTAAAAATCCAAGTTAATGTATAAATGTATGAGGTCAAAGATAGCATACTGATGCCTATTATCAGTGTTATACTACCTTTTTCGACTGCAGAAAACACCAAAGTTCACAAGTTCGATTGCAACAGTGAACCCCTTTATTTATTCATTTATTACACCTCATTGGGTAGAAACATTTAGCAACAATCCAGCTTCTGTTTTCAAATATATCACTCCATATATATATATAGATATACTACTAGTGCCACCAACAGTGAGGGCTAGATAACACAAAAGTGTGCGTATAATGCTATAGAAATTTCCATGGCAGTGCGGGTCAGTGTGGGAGAGAATAAGATACAACTCATTCGTTAAAATACACCTCATATTAGCTTGATTTTTAAATATTTTTGGATACAGATTCGTAAACATGAAACGGTTGAACTTAATCATCAATACACGACACAATATAACTTGATAATGAATCAATGAATACACAATTTTTTTTATTAACCAACACCTTTATTGGAAGACCAAAATACATATGTGATTCTGTGGTCTACGATGATGACGTTATGTCCTGTCAAGAAGACAAGCAAAAACTACATAGGAACCTTAGCTTTGCAGGAATTCGAGACCATAATTAGATAGAAATGTGCAATGCTGCATAAAGCTACATATTTCAAAAGGTAAAAAAAAGCCACCATGGAGTCATAAGGTTTGCCTTGATAGTGCTACATGCGATATCTCAATTAGAGTAGTGAATATGTACAGTATGCTATGTGTGGACTCTATCGCATTGGAATGTCAGTGTGTAACAACATTCGTTTTACACAACGAAGTGTTTTATTCAGCCGACGTTTCGATGACCGTCTGTTACCTTCATCGTCGATCAAGGCAATTCTGACTGGTTCACATTGTACTGCAGATAAGGTATCGCTGCTTATAGATGCGGTCCCAAACGTAAAGTGACACCCAGAGTATAGCCGCAGTGCCATGTGAATCATGCAGTAATTGATCTGATGAATGTCATATATATATATATATATATATATATATATATATAGACGGTCACCACAACGTCAGTGTCATCATCATTGACACCATCTCTAAAGCTATCAGTATCTCTATGTCATTTCAAAGCTATTGACTTGTTCGTCATCATTATCATCATCATCACTATCATCATTATTATCGTCATCATTATCATCATCATCATTATCATCGTCATCATTATCATCATCATCATTATCATCATCTTTCGACCCCAGGGGGTCGTACCTAACCGAATCTTCTATGGGACCACATGGGCAACATGATTCGTAACACACCCAGTGGAAAAGCTGCAATAATACTGATACTGCGGACCCCCCAACCACCAAAGGGACAACGTACCAAGGTCCGTTATCCTTTGCACAACTCCACAATAATATCATAACTATGTTTGCCACCAACATCAGTACATTGTTGAAAATGGGCTGTACTTTACATTGTAGTCTAGACCCAAACGTGACCCAGGTAAACACATCAACTGGCGCGACAACAAACGTGTTAAAAATAATCTGCACATATTTCTTTTTGTTAGCGATCACGTTGGCGTTTGACTTCAACAAAGCTTTGTTTTCACGATAATAATAAAACACACTCTCTACCACTGCCATGATTAACCAGTGTAGTCCCACAACCGCAAAAACCCAGTACGTATACCTATCATCATCACCATTAGTCATACTCTGAGGTGTAGTAAGTGTAGTCGTATACCTATCATCATCATCATTAGTCAAACTCTGAGGTGTAGCAAGTGCAGTTTGACTTGTATGCGTATGGATGGACGCAAATAGGCAGAAAGCGAAAATGCGTGCAAGGAGGTCGATGATTTTCCACAAAGATAAGACAATTATTCCCCCCAACCAGGCTTTAACCATAGGAAAGTGCGCTTCCCACTCAATGATGGAATAGAGCGAGGCTAGGAAGGATGCCACCATGGTGACGACCTTCAGGGGCTTTATCTCGAGGCTACTATCCTGGAGGAGGATGTAGATCTGCAGGCAGAGTTCCGGGAGGGACTCGAGAATGGTGCCGACGAGTCTGGCCAGCGGTAACAGGTGGTTCGAGACGCGGGCTACGGGCTCTCGGGTGTCCTGGCGTTCGGTCTTGCGGGCTTTCCAGATGTCTTCAGGACCGTCTTCGCAACAGTCAGAAAAAGAGCACAAAACCTGGAGAAATGCACATACATATGTTACATTTACGTTTATAAGGCAATGACATCATCATCATCAGAAAACTGCAGTTTGTACAGAAGCCGCTAGAGCAGGGACTATAAATCCATTAAATGATTATGTTTGAACCTGTACAAAAATGGCAAGAATAACGTAATAAAACAACAGGATGGCTGATGCAAAACTTTGTAATGTGGTACCCATTCTTGTGAAAGTCTTAGAATTAATTACACGCAGGCTTCCTCCCTGAGGTTTTGTCCATGCAAAAAATATTTGACATACCTGGAGGTATTTGACAGGGACGCCGAGCGGAATCATGTACAAGTGGTACCACTTGTAGCCTTCCAATATCATCAAGACGATGTTTGCAATAATCTGAGGCCCCAAGGCGAACCCCAGCGTCAGGCCGAACCAGGCGATGTCGCCGTTCCTGTGATATTCTGCCGCTTGTAAGACATCGGTGACCAGGTCGGCTATGTAGAAAGCGAACCCCACCAGCGTCTTGAGGAATAGCCAACAGCCATTGTCGCACATGGTGGTCTTCTGTTGGGTATGTTTATAGAATAATATACATATATCATTGTATATTAGATATTCAACATATGCGAGCAAAAAAAAATAAATGCAGGAATAGATATATTTCTACTTTGTTTTCTCAGATGAAATGGACCATGTGTAAAAATGAACATCCAACCCCGAAACTGGACAACTATGCATTAGATATTCATACTTCCTAGTTGATTTTCCCCAATGAAATGGCTCATTTTACCATGTTCAAAATTGTATAGGTCAACCCGAAACTGGACTATGAATATCCATACTTCCTATGTGATTTTCTTCAATGAAACGGCTCATTTTGCCATGTACAAAAATGGTTACCCGCCCCCTAAACTGGTTTTCATAGCATGACACACACTAATCTCCGAGCAGATCCTACGGTGCCATAAGAGATAGTATCAAAGCTGACCACGGAGTGTAGCCGGCCAAGGGAGTCAAACGGGCCGGCACCGGGAAGTTTGATACTATAGGGCTTATTCACGTGACGTCATCACCCCTTGCTCCCGTGCGCCGCCATCTTGGGGTCCATGCGCTACACAGTACAGCGATGTACAGCGTGGGTCTCCAAGTGTCCGAAGAAAGTGAAGTGGGTTGCACGATGTTTGACTATACAAAGAGTCTACAACCTTAAATCTTATTTTGACTACATAAATCGGGTAGAAATCACCCATTTTCCCATTATCGGTGAGGGAAAGTTTGACCCACTCCGGGTCCCCGAGCACGGCAACAGTGACAGTGGAAAGTTATCTGACCCATCGTTTACTGTCTTGTTCAGATACAAAATTTGTACTACACACATTCGTTCTGAAAATTCTACCAGTAAGATGAGCTCTACTTATGGCAGAAACCCACATTTGTTGCCGAGTCGTAGCACTAGTACATGACTTCGTTCCCGTCACGCCCGGCTTTGCTTGTTTGTTACACGAGAAACGCGAAACAAACTTAACTGTTACCCGATGTGTGTAGGCTTTACCAGTGCTAGACCAACATCCCACTACAAGATAGCACACCCTGATTATGAACCTAAACGCTTTGAAGGGAAATTGTGCGTTGCATAAGAAATATTTTCAATTTTTACGGAGAGTTGCATAGCGAGCCGCTGTGAGCCTCGCTCAAAGTGGACCCCAAAATGGCCGACCTCGCTCGTTGCCATGGCGTCCGGAGGGTGGATCACGTGACTGAATAAGCCCTATACAGTATGAAATGGATTTAGAATCATTTTACGTCTTTGTTCGAATTTATACGAGGGGGAGGGGGAGGGCAGGGCGGGCTTCATTGTTTAGCCAGTATATTAAGGTTAAACTGCCTCTGATTTCAGCCTCTACCAGACTGGAAAAAACGTAGAAATGGAACAGGTAGACACCTGCAGTTCACAGTGCTGTTCCCTAGCCGGCTATAGTTCTCTGGCCGGCTTGCTCCTCTATTTGTTCAATTTCTACGGTTTTTCCAGCGACCCAGAGTCTGGTAGAGACTATGCTGACTGCCTGACAGTCAACATAACCCAAAAAGTTGTGAGAAGACAATATAAGCACCTTTCGGATGAGAACGTCGAAGCTTAAATAGTTCTGTGTCTTCAGGTAGGTAGTGATAAGTAGCGTCCACTTTATTTGCCGAACGTCTGTTGATAACAACTTGTACTTATAAATCTGACCTGACTAGAGTCAGATCTGGTTCCGCCGGCGTGGTCACGTGACACGTGACAACCAATCAAGCAGCGCCATTTGTTCGCGTGACCGAAACTATGACTAACCAACGTATGACGTAATGGAAATTTCCATGATACATCATGACATCGTGACACGGGGAATCCCCCTTACGTCACTGGGGAAAACTGTAAATGTATGCCTTTTCTATTCAAGCCAAACGTAAGGGCTCATAGTGTAAAAGAAACAAAACTTTAATTGCAGCGACTATAGTATCGTTACTTACATATTTTGACATATTTCTGTACATAAACAAGTTTGGAGACCTCATTCTTTCGTGAAATATTTAGAGCTGTTGTAAATGTATTGTTTTCTTTTGTATCATAGCAAATGTGTTGATGACTGTTATGGTGTATTAAAGTTACTTGTTTAGATAGGAAACACCCAAAGCACACACGGCCTTGATTGCAACAGTGAATCCCTTTATTTATTCATTTATTACACCTCATTGGGTAGAAACATTTAGCAACAATTCAGCTTGTTTTCAAAAATATCACATCATATACATATATATATATAAATATACCACTAATGACACCAAAATGACACCAACAGTGAGGGCTAGATAACACAAAAGTGTGTGTATAATTTCTAAATAATGGCAGTGTGGGTCAGTGTATATTGAATTTGATTACCTGAAAAAAATGTGGTGTTTCCATTAAAAGATGAATAGCCAGTCTAGTGATGACATGAAAACACTGTACCAATACAATATATACATAGCAATTCTGACTATTGCAGGCCAGTCTTATTTGCATCGTAACAACTATTCTTTTGTGCTAACTTTTGCAGTCTCTGTTTTTATGTCATAGGACAAACTATATGTACTGCAATGTCAATTCTCATATTTCTATTGTGTACCCTAAGACTGTCACATTAAAATATAAACTGACATCTGTTAATACAACATTACTAATCCCTGACATAAGTACACTCCAGATATCCAGGTGTTCTACAGAAGGCCTTGATACTTCCATTTTCTTAAATGTGTCAGTCTTAGATCTAAGGTCCCTGGCAGAACTATAACAGTTGACCTTAATGTGTGTCCCTACATAAAAGATTGTGACTGAACACCAAGTTGGAAAACACCAAATGCTAGCATCCATCACATTTGTGAAATTTTGCTATAGTCAATTACTTCAATAAATAAACATATCATGACAGAAAGGAATAGTAATTTTTACAGCATGACATGAACACAAATTGCACATATTTTATATCTTGCAATTGTCATGCAATAATGTTCTTAACAGTATTAGTACTTTGCAGCAATCTCTTAGCTGGTAATGACATGTTGTTCTGTGTTGCTGTCCCAGTTTGCAAACTGTGCTGTTCTGTTTCCTAGTTATTACATACTGTTGTGTTGCTGTACCAGCTTACAAACTATGCTGCTCTGTCCCCTACTAGTAGTTATGACATGTTGTTCTGAGATGCTGTTTCAGTTTGCAAACTGTGTAGAACACAAACTGTGTTCCCTCGTAATGACATGCTGTCCTGTTTTGCTACCTCAGTTTACAAACTGTGTTAACTGTGCAGCTGTGTCCCCTTGTTACCACTTGCTGAACATTGTGTGTTGCTGCCCCAGTGTGCTGTTCTGTTCCCTTGTTGTCCTGTGTCACTGTTCCAGTTAACAAATTCTGTAGATCTGTTCCTGTGTTATGGCATGCTGTTCTCTGTTGTTTCAGTTTACAAATTGTGCTGTACTGTGCTGCTCTGGTCATGTTATGACATGCTGTTCTGTGTTGCTGCCCCAGCTTGCAAATTCTGCTGTACTGTGTTGCTCTGTTCCTGGTTGATATGCTGTTTTGTGTTCGTTCCAGCCAAGTTACACCCGATAGAAACAGTGTTTTTCCCTGAGACACAAAAATAAATCCTCTTCTATATAGGAAGGCACATCCTTTTACTTTGGGTGAGGTTGATACCTGGTGATTCTGTTTTGTGAAGATACACCGGTAGCGTTGCTTCCCCCCCAGTCGTTCCGTCGCTATGTGGCGTCACTGCACTGTGGGGAGGGGGGTTGTTTGTTTACTTCTGAGGCGGCGGACCGCCTTCCCGCGGACACACGCACTTCTCCTCGGGAGGGACGTCCTTCATCACCGCCTCCACGTGCCTGCCGCACCCCTTCCAGGTCGTCTTGTTGCATTTGGGACACTGCACCTTGAAACACATTCTCGCCGTTTCCTAAGACACGTTATAACAAATTTATCGTCCGTATATTTTTAACGTCGCACAACCGGTTTTCTGGTAAACGATACCACGCCCTCAAGCTCTTCGGCGTTAAAAATAGACGGGAAAATAGTTTGTACCAGTTCTTCCTGCCTTGGGCTGTTAGCACAGATTCTGACAGTCGTCCTTAGCTTGTGACAAGAAGACGTCTCGAAGAAGACGAGATTTTTGTTGTCTCTGACAGTCTTCGTTCTTTACTTCCGGAAAGAACACAGCGCCCGGAGGATTGTGGGAAGGCACATACCATTGTCTGAATCAGGGGTTTCAGCTCGCAGAACAAAACAAATGAATAAAGGACAGGAAAAAAGCATTGCAGCATAGAAAGTTTGTTGTTCGGCATGAAATTTTTTTTCCTTTGTCTGCTGGGCAAAATACAGTGTGAATCCAGTTCGAAGCTCCTTCAACTTGTACTTGATTCTATGCTGACCACACTGGGAGTTTAGTCGGCAACGTTACATTTTGACTGCGTTTTTTGATCAAATGTCATAACGATACATGTACATATTCCCCTGGTCATTGACAGTAGTAGTGACAAAAGGTCTGTTGATGTCATATATCGTTGTGTTGTTGCTGTGTCCTGTGGGGTGACACTGTGCGTTTATGATATGACTGTAACTAGTGTTCCTGGTGTAGCGTCCCACATCAGCACCCTGGCTATTTCCCCTGGGGTCCACAATCTTTACAGTAGTGCACACGAGCTGCTGTCCCGGGGACACTCACAGCGCTCCTCGGGCGGCACGTTCTTCATGACCGAGTCCACATGCATGCCGCACCCCCTCCACGTCTTCTTCTTGCACTTGGAACACTGCACCTGGTAGCACATCCTGCTGTCAACAAACGCAAGCGAACCGGGCGACTCACACACAAATACACGTCCGAATTCTGTACTCCTATTAAAGGTGGGAAACGAAGACGTCTCAATCCAGGTGTTGTAGGAGGCTTGAGAATAGACAGTCAGCTCCGCAAAGTCTGCTCGAATTTGACTTCCGACAACTTCGTACGAAAGACTCCACCTCAGGTCATCAGGGTCAACGGAACGCACCATTGTATACGTGGGGGGAGGATATGTAATTTATCTCGTGGTGTCTTCCCTTTCCGTCTGGCAAGGGAATGAGGTAGAGTGAGTGAATGGGGTTCCCGTTCCCTTCCTTATCTACTACTAACTACTAGTAATATATGAACAGGAACATGTCTCTTATAAGGAGCCTTTATCCTGATAAAAGCTCCTTGGTCTCTTTAATAGTAGTTCTCTAACTTTGCAACCAGAAGCTGCTGAACTATACGACTAAACAAGTGGTTACATACGTTACTGCCTAACTCATCATGATTATATATCACTGTCGCCGCTTGCTCTGCCTAACTGTATGACAAGTGGTTCTCTTTAATCATATAGAGTTCATACCCTGATTTATTGTCATACAACATCGACAAATGCCGAGCACTTTTGCCTTCAATAAAAGACCACCATAGAAGCAAGTGTTATTTCCCTAAGGACTGCATCGTTACACTTTTCATCTGCAAAATCGATAGTTTCGCCCATGACTTAGCTCCCCGGTACCACTCCACGTGCATATCGAAGTATAGTCTCCAAACAGACCCTACGGTGCCTAGGAGTGTAGCCGGCCAAAGGGAGATAGCCGGACAAAGGGAGTCAAACGGGCACGTGCCGGCTATACTCTTTGGCCAGCTTTGATACTATGTTACCACCGGTCTGCTTGGAGACTAAGCGAAGTCCGCACTGGGCTGAGAGTTGCTTCGAATTCATCTTATTCTGTAACCCCAGTTGCAGTACACTCCTCTGGTCACATGCAAACAGACGTACGATATTTCTGAATCTGACTTTTCAAAACGTTAAATTCATAGTCGACGGGTGCAAATGACTTTTACAGACTTCATAGTAGCCAACCTCGCCAAACCAAAGCCCAATTACAAATGAACTTGCTCACAACTATCTCCCAAGAATTTGTCTGAAGAAGGTGGGGTGTGAAGCGCAAACGGCCGGCAGGGTGTTCGATTCATGTGTCACCGATTTCGTGCCCTTGGGAAAGGCACCCGACTTTCCTCACTTCACTCAGGTGAAAATGGATGTCCCGAGAGCCACACCTCGAGCATCATTAAGCACCCACCGAAAATAATAGGGGTAACGTTATGTGTGGTTCAAACCCTACAGTCCTGTGGCCGCACATGATGCAATTGTTGTCATATTGAGGTATAAACCGAGTGGCAGCTCGCTCCAGACTCTTGCGATTTAGCCCCACCTATTGTGGGACTTGTAGGGCCCTCACAATTCAGCCCCTGGCTGCGAAGAGAGAGTAGTCGGCTCACCCCAATAATGATAAGGTTGTGAGGCAATTGTCGGCTACGTGTGTGATGTGACACGGGTTTTATCCGTCACAGGCTGCCATGGCCCCGCTGAGTTAATTAATGACACTCCCCCGTTTACACCCAGGCGTCGACATGTCGCCAGTGAACTCTGTCTACTTTAATCATTAACCATAATGAGTTTGTAAAACAGCAAACGACATCCGAGACGTGTTGTAAAGTGTGTCAGGACATGCGAAATATTCTGTTAACACAATTCTAACTGATACTAATACTATGAAGACATAGTATTTTTACATACACATACTTTGAACGTAGTCTTTGTATCTACGTTAAAACTAGCTTGATACCATCACTATTTAATATTTGCCGAAAGGCATAGGTGGCCATTGTACATTTGTATTTTTGATATAGTTTCACTCGCTCAAATGAAAAAAAAAAACGAATAAAAGTTTTCTGAATAGTCACCCTATACTATAGATTACCCGAGATAAATATATGATTGTATACGAATATATACATGTATATAGAAAGTGCATGATCACGGTGATTCGACATTACGTCACCCTCGTAGTAGTACAAATATTGTAAGCAATGTTTTGTCCCTAGTACCCCCTTTCCATCCTGAGAAGATTAAAACCACGTCCGGTCAGAGTTTTTTAGAGGGTATGAAAAAGGTTTTCCGGACGCTTGATTTCTGATAAGAATGTAATAAAAATTGTTCGCAGTTCATTCTCATACCATCGAAAATATTTGGTGTATTCTTCGAATCTGGAAGAGCAATTAAGATTTTGTTAGAGATATGGGGGCTTGGGAAATAGTTTATTGGCTTTTACGTTTCGCTAAACCCCCTTTCAGAGCGTCAGTTGTAGCGGTGCAGTCGAGCACGGCCGTCTGACATTATATCGTTCCCAGGGCAGTGCCTGACCCGTCAGTCCTCGTGACGCGTCCGTCAGGAAACTTGCCGGTGAAACACGCCACAACACCGCCGACTCGGACTGGCACTGGAGAGCTGCAGACATGGCGGACAAGGTAAAAACAACGTCCTCTTTCAAGGGTATTCCCTTGGTTTCCCGCCCGTATGACCTTCCGGAAAGTCAAGTTGAAATTTGGACTGTAGTTGCCGGTCTTATAGAGTATAGTATCACAAGCATGTGGCGTTGTGCTGTGTTATCTATGATCTACCATTGTAGTAAACACTGCCAACAAATACCCGCCATATAACCCGTTTAGTATAGTGCTGTCTGTATGCCATATTGCTACAAGGATTGTGCAACTGGAATCTGGTTACAAATTTGACAAATGTTTTCTTGAAAAGTGTAAAAAGCTGGATGTTGTGTTTGCATCTGTGTGCCACGAGGTAGCTAACTCATGCCATGTCGACAGGCATGGCAGCGGCTTGACACCAGCGCTTGGAGTAAGCGTCCCTGGACAGTTAAACCCATTTGTCAAAGTGACCTCTCCGACAGCCAGAAACACACGCATTAGCGTGTTGCTGTCGCTTAAAGCTTTGTTGGACGACATTATGTCGATAAAAACGTTTGCATTTGGCTGACCCAGTGACAAAGTAGGGCCACACAGTTCCCTTAAGCTTACAGTTACACGTACAGTGCGTGCGATGCCGATATGGGTATGGACTCAATTCCTTTCTAGCTTCACAACGAAAAGGGACCGGGGTTTGTTTTGGGGTGTACTTTGACAGGCGATTTTAGGCCTTCTGTGTTCTTCTAATACGTAAAACGATTTTAGCTTTAAGTTGAAAATTGCTTACTATGATGAGTATGTATGTCACAAGGTAGAGTTCTGGGGTGGGCTAGCTCCCGCTGTGACGCCCTGGACGGTACGCAAACGGGTTTATATTGCCCCGTTGGGATAAATATAAAATTGATATCATATTTCTGCTGCGGACGGGATATTTGGAACATACGATAGGCGGGGCACGACCTTAGGCTACCAAAACTATTAATCAGGCTCAGGTTTCAAACATAAGCCACAGCACTCAACCCAATACGTAAATATCTTACAGGAGAGGAAAAATCCACTTCAAGTTTTGTATGTGTTTGTAAATTCGAGACGTAACGTTAAGTAAAATCTTACAGAGATGATCTGACTGCCTCAAAAATATGAAATAAAAGGAAATAGACAAGGAAAACGATCCAATGGATTCGCAAGTTATAACTTCATGTATTTGTAACTTACTTTTATTTCATCTTCGTACATGTATCTGGAAATGACAGACAACTTTTGTACTCCGTAGAGTCTACTGTACCTTTCCAGTTTTGTCTTTTACCCAACTTTCTCCAATCGTTTATAACCATTTAAAATGCTATATCTACTTTTGCAGATTTTGTTCTGAACTTGTGGCTTGACTGTTGACTTACTAGCAATACTAAGTAGCTACAGTGACAGACACATACACACATGTTAGTCTTCAAGAACTTGAGCCATCAGAAGTTGGTTACGTTTGGATGCGTTGAATCAGACGACAGTTTGCCGCAACGTGGCGGTTGTTGTGATTACCGGCGCGGCAGTTTCGCGCCATCTGTGGAGGAAAGATAAACGATTTGCCACTTTCTGTCGGTCCCACAGAAACACACACACATGGCTACCGGTAAAACAACTCAGCGGCGGCGGTTAAAGTCTTCTCTTGATGGAAGAGACAGATTTGGGACGGTGGACCAAAATATCCGGCCACCAGTGGTTCGGGCGATGCAAAGACAACAGTAAATGGTCACGCAAAGATCTCTGTCTTGTTCGGTCAATGGTTCTTTAGACTCTTAACTCTCTCTATAGATCTGTGCGCTATTAGAAAATATAATAAACTTACTCATCCAGTCATCCTCCATATAGGACACGCTTAAGAAGCTTCAAATGTACAATGAGTTATCAGTGCCAGTATGACGTTATCACCTAACTGTCATCGTAATTTGAATACAACTCACTTTTATTGTAACATACACTTTCGAAATATACTAACGAAGGTACGGCATTTATTCACAAGCGAGAATAAGGATTTGGGGGACTTTGAGTGACAGGATTCGACTTGAGCATCCATTGTTGTGCTTCCTGTAAAGGCCTTGTCACTCCTGTCGCACGATATTCATAGGATCGTCGTACAATCGCAAACGGTCGTCACAACAACCATCACGTTTCAGGTGGTCTGAAGATAGCCTTCTTATAGGCTATACGAGATGGCATAATAATGACATATCAGTTCTATTGCACCCAGCCTGTCATGTTGCCAGCCTCCACGTGAACCGAGTGCAATAGGACAGGCTCTAAGAGTATGCTAGGGAGGTTGGTCGGATGGAGAACCCTTGTTGTAACCCATATGATTGACTCTCTTGATCCACGCAGTGAACAAGCGTCGTTAGAAAGTGTGGGAGTCAAAATTATCCTCTCAATACCAAATCAAATTACATGAGTATCTTATAATCAAGCTCTACATACATGTAGCTATGCACGTGTCTCTGAAATGAAAACAAAACACATTCATTGCAACAAGTACATGTAAGTAACCTTATCAATGCTGACTTAGCAAATCTAGAGTCACGACCACAACCACAATCTATATGTCATATGAGTGTTGTGGACTCACGTAGGTGTTCAAAGTTCTTTTGTTCGGTAAAGCAATGTCAAGAAATTCCTTTTGATAGCTTATCAGCAATTGTGGTAGATATCTTAAGTGCCGTGTATGGGCTGAATATATAATGGTATGACAGGTCGTTCAATTAATATGACCAGCTGCCGACGCGTGCCAGTGAAGCCGGTGTGTTACGCCGGAGGACGGTTATAATACCGGTTGATTTATACTCTGGAATATTTAGATATTTCCATAGTAATGGATGGGCGAGCCTGCAGTTACCGTACATACAATTGATGAGGGGACGCTGAATCAACAAAGTAGAGTTTTGAGGCAACGGAAGTGTGGGGTTCGGGTTGGTGTGGTATGCTACACTTCGAATTCGCCGTTTCCTCCAACAAGTTGAACATATGAAACCCGACTGTAGCGGCCGGATGTTCGGACAGCCTGAGACAGAACCAACCACCGACAAAAAGGAAACCATTCTCGGTAACAGCTGAATTCTGTTCGGCATATGAACGGCCATTATAGTCGTACATGCATCGTATACGACAGTCTTTATCCTTGTCGACGGCTGGTTGTTACACAGCACAGACAGACTGCGTGACATTTGATTATACGACAAAATAATCGTAGGACGACTTATGACGAGCATGACAGCGTCCTTACAGACAATGTCAGATGATGAAACTGTTACATCTGACATGGGATGCTGGTTTTCGTTCTTTTACAAATTTTAGTTGTGCGACTGGAAAAGGAGATAGATGATAATAGGTATGGCCGCGGGAATCTAACGGCCTCTAGATTCTATTTTCTAAGTATGGATTGTCCCTGTATCCAGGATCTTCCACGTTTGGCAGATGATTTGTGTCTAGATCGACCTCACACGAGTGTCAGCGCTGCCCGCACACTCCTACAGGCCGCCACGCGTCAGTCATGTAAGGGGTGGGGAGGGGGGCACACAGGACGTCATACGCCAGGCATGTACATAATGCTATGTAAAAGAGGTCGTGCCACAAGAATGTGAAACGCACTATGCCACTATATGTTTTACTGGGTACTGATGTTAGATTAGTACACTAATGTATCTTTTAGTTGTTAGTAATACGTCATACGTGTTATTTGCCATACAGATAGTCATTGTACCTGATGCAATCGTTGTGCATATATCTTGACTGAGTGATTGACCTCTCGGTAAGTGTTGGGTCGGGGTGTGGTTTTGGATGTTGGGTCTCCAAGTAGACAACCAGAGGTCGATGGGGGAAATCCGTGACTTTTTCTTTGCATATACACGCGTAAATGCCTTTTTTCTGTCTGCAAATCCCATGTCAAAAACGGCATACATGTATAATAAAAAGGTGATTAGCCCCCCCCCCCAAAAAAAAATCAACCTCTGCTTGAAGTGTTGGGGGCACTGACCGTATTGACAATGCTATTACATCATCATGTCACCGGCATGCTTGTTGTGTGGTCAGGTCAGGAGTGTCAATGGTACTTCTGTTATCAAATCCCACAAAAAACTTTTCTGAAACGGTATAAACCTTGAAAAACGTTAACGAAAACCGACCAACCGCTACTTACTACCTAGGTCACATGATAAGGTTAAGCATCAAACTGGGGCCCGGTCGGACTGTTTGTAGAAACGAAGAATAGAAATGCATACGTATAAATATACACAAATAATACCCACGACTTTTTTCTTAACTTGTACATGTAGTTTGGTGTCTTTTATATCATACTTTTCATTCCCGAAAGCTGCCCGGCCGGGCACCGGTTTGGAAATGTGACGTAGGCCTTAAGTGCCAGGCTTTTCGAGCTGGTGGCGAATGCCTCCATAGGGTGAAAGTGAGGGATTGTGCTGCACAGACAATGTTGGCCGTACCTTGCTAACTAACAGGCTTTAAATACTAACAGTTAACGTTACATCTACTTTCCTGATGAAGAAAAAAGGTGATCGGCACTCCCTTCTCGGTCCAAACAGGAAAAACGACAGGGCCTATACCTAGCACCGACCAGGGTGTCGTACAACACAGCTGTCAATCGGAGTCAGATCCCCATGGTAACCACCGGTCCCCATGGTAACCACGTCACGCCTAAGGGATCGTCACGTTATAGTAACTAACAAAATGCTAATGTAATTTGGGGCTGAAATAAAGGCAGTGGAAACAAGAACAGCGATTGCTAGCCTAAGCTAACCTAAGTGAATGAACTCCCGTAGGGAAGCAACTTGGCATCAAACTTGCAGAATTTCAACATGGGAAGACCAACTTGCGGTCACGTGACCCATTGGACTCCAATAGGACAACAATAGTGCATGGAGGCCTGTAACGTCGCCCGTCTTTAAAATATTTTCTTTTCCTTTCATAACGCTTAATTTTTAAGCGAATGGGTTATCTTAATGCATATGATCTTAGTTCTACCAAGCGAAAAGAATATTTGAAAATACGAGTCTTGGTATAATGTCATTGGTGTCAAGTATGCTCATGACTCCATTTCGTCAACATATACCTGACGATCCCTTGCGTCACATGGATTTTGTCCTGCTTTTACGCTGCCGATCTGTTTATAGACAATATCCTCGGCTCTGCCATACTCCAACAACTACACATTTTTTTCTTGTCTCGTTTAGTGTCAGTTTTGATGGTTCTTTTAGAACTAGATAAGGAACAAATCTGCACAAGCTCAACGGAAACAAACAGACCGTCTTACCTATCATTATAACAGAAATGAATATAGTGTAGCAGTGTTCATTTTTATTTCTTTTAATCCTATTATTTAAGGAAAGTTTCCATTATAATGGGCTGCATGAATGCTTAAAAAAACTTCGGATACAATGCTTTACAACACCACTACCCGCCTACCTAAAAGATTTGCTTTTCTGTAATTTCAATCATTATGTAGTGAATATTGTTCTGTCTAATTTTTCCTATGATATAGGGCCCCAAACAGAAGAGACAAGCTAGAAGAAAGTTCGTACAGTACGTACGACAGAAGTCCAGAGCGCGAGCGGTATCTGAATTCATTCTGTGTTAATCTCCAAGCAGATCCTACGGTAGCATAAGATAGCATCAAAAGCTGGCAAAGGAGTGTAGCCAGCCTAGTTGGAGTGTGCATTGGCTCCGGTAGCCATCTGCTCCGGTAGGATCTGCTTGGAGATTAATTCTGTGTGTCGTTTGATGGAGGGCGGCTTCTCTTCTTATCCTGAACTTTGCTTCTTTCAATCATTATATCCAGGACTGGCAGCACAAAAATGTATGCTTGGCTTTTCACAATTCTGTGTTTGTGAATGAACCTCGACCGCCGAAGGATGCAGTGATCTAATTTTGGGTCCCCTAGCAGCTTCCTTATAAACTGCAGCTCCGTAGTCTATTTGATGAGTTTGATTTTATTTTTTCAGGCCAAAGAAGCGAAGGAAGATAATGGAGAAGAGAGACCAGAGTGGACCGGGAAACTGGACTTCCTGCTGTCCTGTATCAGTTATGCCGTCGGACTGGGAAACGTCTGGCGCTTCCCTTACCTGTGCTACAAGAATGGCGGAGGTGAGTCGGTTTCTATGGTTGCAGCTTCATTCCCATGGTTACGGCCAGTATACAGAGGGTGAGTCAGTTGCCATGGCTACGGTTAGGTTCCCATGGTTACAGCCTAATTCCCATGGTTATGGCCAACGGGGGTGAGTTGGTTCCTATGGTATATAAGTTGGGTTCCCATAGAATCGGTACCCATGGTTGCCGTTAGGTTGGCAATGGTTACAGCTAGGTTCCCATAGTTACGACCAACGGGGTGAGTCGGTCCCCATGGTTACGGTTAGGTTTCCATGGTGAGTCGGTTTCAATGGTAATGGCTAAAGGAGGTAAGTTGTAGGTTGGCATGGTTACGCCTGGCGATTCCCTTACACATACTACAAAATAGGCGGGTTTGGGTAGGTTTTCATGGTTACGGCTGGGTTTCCATGATTACGGCTGGATTTCCATGGTTACGGCTATCAAATTGGAAACGATTAGGTTTTCATGGTTACGACTGGAGCTTCTAATACCTGGTAGACATGAGTTGGTTCCCATGCAGACGGTCAGGCCGGGCCTTCCATGTTTACCATAGAGGTGAGGAAATGTGCAGACTCTACTGTTGAAATGTGTGCCACCGCGAGTGTGAAGGTGTTTGAACGATTAAGACCGGTAATGCACCCGGCAGCTGACAGACGGGAAGCCGTCTGTTGTGATAACGTTCAGACGATGTTTGAAGTGGCGCGAACCGGACAAACATCAAAGGGCCCGCCGCCGCTACCCTACAGGGCGATGTGACGGTGACGTCATGCGCAAAGTACCGGTACGGTCAACATCATGGGAAGGGAAGCATATGTTTGTAATGGGTTCTACTTGTTATGCTTTTCCACCAACATATGTAAAATGAATTTCTGGAGTTGCACTTGTTGTAGAGAAACATAGTAAATTTTGGAATGGAGTTTTTAGAAAACAACAGCAACTACGGCCTGTAATACTAATAATGACAGTTTATTATAACAGTGACCTAATGCGTTTTCTGGAATGACGCCAGATTTGTCCTTTGGACTTTAAAGTTTAAGTAGTTAAGGGGTGAAAAATGGTTCATTTCAGGTCAGTGAACTCTTGTTAAAAACTTAAAGCCCTATACAACCCTCTTGCTAAATGTAGTACTTGGGGTTGGTTCACAAGAGGAAAATCTTAATTCTCAAAATTTTCTGTTTCTGGTCGTAGGAAAATGACATGTCAAAAGTCGTTCCTCAGCTTGTGACATCCACGTCTTTGCAACATAGATATTCTTACCGGACACGGAAAAAAAGAACTTTGGGTAACGCAGAAGTCAAACAACACATTGCCTCGACAATGCGCATGCGTCGTAGCCTTCTCTGCCCTGTGCGATCTTGTTTGAGCTCTGGATTACTTCTAGCTCTCAGTTTTTCCCAGCGTGCTAAGAGATCCGTATAATAGTATATGTAAGTTTTGTCTTTCGAAAAACAATAGAAATGCACTCTAAGGCCGCCAAGAAATATAGAGAACAAAAGCAAGAGGTATACATCTGGTTGGAAGTTACTCAGAGTTGTTCGTTTTTCCTGCAACATATAGATGGTAGATACTAGATGGACATGTGAAATAGTCAATGCCCCAAACCTACAGCTGGCAGGTCACCGACATTTGCCAATAACGGAAATTTTTGCAATGCAGGCTATTCGTCAGATATTGAAAACAAGCGCAAATTGTTGCTTTGGATGGGGACTTTTTTTTCACTACAGCTTTGCAATTTGAGTTTTACCTGTTCCCTACAGTTCTTCATCTATGAGTTTGAAGTTTACTTCGATGGCCAGAACGCGCAGCAACTGTTGAGAAGTTTTACACCGTCAATGCCCCCCCCCCCCCTCCCTCCTCCTCCCAGTCATCCGGATCCGTGTGACAGGGTGCGACGACCCCCACTCATTCCCATGTCACTGCCATAAGCACGACCTGTCGGCAGAGGTGAGAAATGGCGCAGCATATGGACATGGCTAAGTGGTCGTCCGGCACGACGAGAGGCTATAAATGGATCGATCAAGTCTCAACTTTCAACATCACAAGTTTGTGTCACGGAAACTTCCATCACACCAGAGAACAGGTTGGACTCTTCAGGCGCATGCGCGGTTATGAAACTTTAGATGTGGAAAATTCCATCACGAATATGCGGATTGGTCAGTGTCCCCAAATGATGCACGATTCAAACAAATATGCCAGCATTTTATAAATTTCAATGTAAGCTTCACATTGGAAGAAAAATGTATATATTAAGGAACAATTGAAAAATATTGTTGAATATACTCCCAAGATGAGAAACGAGTCGGTATAACTGCCCTTGTCGTAACACTCCAGCAGTTACGTATATTACACTGAAATACCTGTCACACCTGTCTGGCTGCGGCCATTGTTTAAAGCTATCTAGTGAAAAATTCCACTCTGCAATACTTCTAGGAAAATATAAACTTTTTAACCAATATATTCTGGGGTGATAATTCTGGAAGGTTTTGAAGGCATGACTATTTCTTATACTTTTCTGAGCCGGTATTATAGGTGCTTAGTAGTTGGTAGGCCTACCGGTTTATTAGCCATTGTGTTCCCTTATCCTGTACATCCGATGGTAAATTCAATGTGACCCAATAGCTTTGACATTATGAACAGGCATTCAAAACCTGTTAAGTCGCTAATAATCCCTCTCGGTGAAACATTAACAGCGCGTGTGATTCAGCGTTTTCTTTTGTGCCCGTCCCCGTAAGTTGTCGTAACCTCGGCGCAGCCATTCCACTATTGGTTGGTTACGGAGGCATTTACCTGCGTGTAAACGTGGAGTAATTGTGATACAATCGTCCCCCACAAAAGGCGTAGACAGGATACAAATTTACACTCGTATCAACTTAGCAAACGTGACTTAAGATATCGTTATTTGTCTCAGTAAAATATGACTAAAAACTATTCCGTCAAGTAATAAACGTTTGATAAATTTGTCAACGTGTATACAGAAATTTGATCGTAACACCTGATACAGAGAGATATTTACCATAAACTGTTAACTGTACAAATGTGTAAAAAGGCATATACAGCTTGTTCTTTTGCATGTATACGCATATTCGGACTTTAAGACATGAATATTGAATACCACCTGAATACGATTCGTATCCAGTGATATTCTTAACGTTGATATTTTAGTGTTAAACGTTACAAACCATATAATGCACATGACAACCATATAATGCATATGACAACACTTATTTATTTTGTTCACAAACAATAGCAATATTTACTCAAGATCGTTTTTCGGAGAAATTAGTCTATTAGACTTAGATTTTTTTATGATTACAAGCCCTCGATATTTCTGGAGAAATATTACGCCTCATATAATACTTTTAATAGTTCCATCTCTTTTTTTATTCTGTTACAACATTTGGCACGGCTCTAACACATTATATTTTGACAATTCACCACTCCAGTCTATTTTGGAATGTTGCAATCCCTAAATGTTTTGGAAAGATACAGTGTCTGAAAATGTTGTAAGGTTGTGCAACCTCTGAATACTCTGAATGGTTACAACGCTTAGATATTCTGGCATGTTACAACTTTTGGCAAGTACCACCGTATGCGCATATGCCTAGTTTGGAAGCGGTTACAATCTTTGAACCTTTTGGAAAGTTACTACTCGGCCCTAAAATATAGATGTGAATGACCTTCAATTTTGGCAGGGCAACCCGCGTTTTGAGCCAAAGGATTTACGTAATCTAGTTGTTCACAAGACATAACTGGTGTCCCAGAGTAAAGTGATACTAGGTCTATTGTTGTTGTCTCTGTTCCAAGTGTTGGACGTGACCGCCAGGCAGCAGATATTGAACGACATATGCACAACTGATATGAAGAGAATGCCTTTAGGTTCATGATCAAACGACAAATGTGCCCGGTTATGTTTTCATTGGTGTCCGCCATTGAACGTGATACCTTAATTGTAATCTTTGGTGTGTCGTACTAAGTTGAACGTATTGTCTAGTGAAAGAACTAATGTCCTTGACAGGGGACACATTTCGTGCCCTTGTCTCTTCATAATCTGTCCTTGGTTCTCCAATCATAACAAAACACCCATCCTCGGTGGAAATGCCTTTGATATCCGGAAGCTTTGGAATAAAAGCTGTTTGACCGGAAACACTTCCCCGGCTGTGTCCTGACACCGGAAGCACTTCCCGGTTGTGTGGCCTTATGGGATCAGCACGTGCCAGACGTAGGCAAAGATATCAGTTTTTCAGGTTAAAAATTAATGCAGCAAACAAATCTTATACTTATGTCGTTCGTCTTATGAATGTTTATAGTTTTTTGTTGTTGTGTGTGGCAGCCACGGTCTTTTCAGTTAGCCATAGATATATAATTATATGTGCATATGGAGAGAGTAACGCATTCAATTTTGGAAAATTAAAGCAAGGCTTTAATCCTGTGTACGGTACGGTTCACCCGTGTTTTTCTCGCCACTTACCTTCTGATTAAAAAAAAAACGAATGCCTGAAAAGTAATGACTGCAATGATTTGAAATTTGGAGGATATAAAAGGCTTCACACTATGAAGCTGTGTCTCAAAATTTAAGTTGTACTTATCATTTCTGGGTGAGGCCGTACGTAAGAAAAACATCATTTCTGGTAGGTATGTACAGATCGACTAGATTTGGCATTAACACAGCAAACTCTCAAGTCCGCTCGCTGGGACCTTGACATTATACAGAACCTAGCACTTACCACTATCGTATTGATAACAACCTGGAAACCAGGGATAGCCTTTTTAAGTAGAGGCTTTAGTAGGTACAAAGGTCTCAATATCAAATTCTGTTGCCTTCACCTCAATCAAGTGGGATAAGGGCATACTAGATTTACGGTGTTTTTTTTTATCTGAACATGTATGGCATGTATATGGCATATAATCCATCTAGAATTTATTGACATAGATTTTCATTAACGCCAGTTCACCTTTATCCGCGGTATAACATTTATCCGTTGTTTTAGAAATAGGGTATTTAGGAATATTTATTCGACGGAATTGCAATATTTTCAAAATATTACAGTTTGAAGCGACATTCCGTCGACTTGATATCCCTAAGTACCTATTTAAAAAAAACGGATCATGATAGGATACGCCGCCAATAAAGATAAACAAACGTTACACGATTATTGTAGCCTCGCTCCATTGTCGTTTAGTTTCCTTTGCGTAGAGTCATAGTCTGTATAAACTGACTGGCAGTAGTAATAACGTTTATGACATGTAGTGTAAATATAATTCATCTGGATACCTCTGTCATTGATTTGCATTGCATCTTTCCGTAATTTTAGACGTATGTTTTTATTTCTGCACAGGTGCGTTCCTTGTCCCGTACATCTTCATGCTGGCCTTTGCCGGGCTGCCTCTGTTCTACCTCGAGCTCGCCTTCGGACAGTTCTCCAGCCTGGGACCCGTCAGTATATGGAGAATAAGCCCGATCTTTAAAGGTAAGGAATGGCTAAAATGCAAACTACATGCATACGCGCACACACACACACACATACACACACACACACACAGACACACATACACACATACATATATATATATATATATATATATATATATATATATATATATATATATATATATATATATATATATATATACGTCTAAATAGCAGTACTCACTAGTAGCTCGTCTGAAATGTGCCTCATATTTGGCGGGAAACAGTACCTCATTCTCTCTGATAGTGCCTTATATTTGGCGGGAAACGGAACTCGTCTCGTCTGAAATACTAGTATGCTTCATGATTTGGCGGGAAACAGTAGCTCCTGTCGCCTAAAAGTGCCTATTTGATATTTGGCGGGAAACGGTAGCTCGTGTCGTCTGAAAAGTGCCTCACATTTGGCGGGAAACAGTAGCTCTCCTGTCAGCGACCAGATGCGACCTGCAAGGAGGACGACCATCTCCCGGGCATTCCCTCCGGCATACCTGCTCTGTTTGTCATCAAGGGCACAAGAATGTTCCCCTGTTCTAGGGTCACCCTGGGGTCAGGCGGGGTGTTTTATGTCCCCGCTAAAGACTTTCTGATGGGCAAGCAGATACAGTGTTTATGTACCCACCCGCCTGCTATATTGCCTAACCGCTTTACAGCCTATGTATGACCATGCATGCTGTGTATAACACTATTGAAGGAACATCATTTATAACGGGACCGACACAACACGATCTACTGGTTCTAGCCTGAGTACCATCCTCCGTAGTTGAACAACATCAATCGTGGTTGGCAAGCGAAAGTATTTAGCCAGCGGTCACTACGGAGGATGGTACTCAGGCTATAATGTTTTCAGCCAGTTAATGCGACACGGTTTTCCATAGAGGACCATAGATAAAGAGAAGATTTTGCTATAGCTGCGCTGTTGTACTAGCAGGCTCTTGTAATTGCTCTTCTCTCTCTTTCTATGTTTATATAGTGGTCAATCTTTTTCTGGCATAAGAGTGCATCAGATCTTTAGTATTTCAGTACTTGGTAGTTTTCTCCGTTTTGCTTTTCTCTTAAACATTCTTTGAATTCTTTCACTCACTCACTCACCATCCATTGTTTGATTATACTGCTGCTTGGATCCCTGACGCAGGGATAGGCAGCAGTCGGCTTCAGTTGCGTTTATTTTGGAAGGGTAGTCAGACAGTTTGTTTTTCTAAGAACTGACCCATGAGTTAATGTTTGAGTTCACATTTGGTTTTTCATCATGAAAAGGCTGCGACTGGCAGCCTCTTGCCTCGTGTTGACAGGGTAAAAGGAGAATGATAAACACATGTCACAGAAAGACATTTTTCACAGCGCAACAACTCGGTTGCAGACAGGTATTCAACTTGGTTACCGCAAAATGACGAAGTCGTAAAATACCCATAGCCGCAAAAATGTGTAGCTAAACTTGTGTTTGTCGCGATTCTGAGTTGCTTTTTTGCGTTTGAAATCAGATACTTCTTACTTATCTCAATTAAGGTGCTCTGTTCACGTCTGAAAACAAAAAAAAGTTCAGTGTTTCCTCGCACAAACTGTACCTAGCAGTTTTACTCCTACTAGTCCTAGTCCTAGTGCAGAATTGAGTATCGTAGAAAGAGATGGTTTACCGGCCATGTGATACACGAATCTTGATCAGCAAACGGATGCTGACTTCTACAAATACAAATTGCCGATTCAGACATCGCAAGCTGGTACCACCATCCCACGGGCAAAGCTCTGGCACATACTGTAAATGCAGAAATGTTCGCGGTGGATTAATTTTCGCGTTTTTCACGGTGGCCACTTTACCGCGAATTTAAAACCACCGCGAACATTTTTTCATGGTAGTAAGAGGCTTCAGTGCATGGTGCTACCGCGAAATTAAAACCACCGCGAAAAGTCCTTTTTCCCGCTACCGCGAAATTGAATCCCCGCGAACATTTCTGCATTTACAGTAATCCAAGTTGGGTCGTTACCAAGTGTATCTGTTTTTGGTGTCCAGAAAACTCTTTGGTACCATTGAGTACGAATATGCATGATGAACATACGGATACACATAAAAATTGCAAATAAAGACATCGCAAGCTGGTGCCACCATCCCAAAGCCATGGGGCATTTTCGAAGTTGGGCCGTTGCCAAGTGCATCTGTTTTGGTGGCCAGAAAGCTCTTGGTACAATTGAGTACGAATCTTGCTCAACATACGGACACACGTACAGATACAATTGCAGATAAAGACATCGTAAGCTGGCACCATAAGCCCACGGGCAAAGCTATAGGGCACGTTCAAAGTTGGGTCGTTGCCAAGTGCATCTGTTACCAAGGTGACAAGAAAGCTCTTTCGTAGAATTGAGTACAGATACAATTGCCGATACAGACATAGGAAGCTGACACCACAATCTCACGGGCAAAGTCATGGGGCATGTTCCAGGTTAGGTCTTTGCCAAGTTCATCTGTTTTGGTGTCCACAAAGCTCTCTGGAACCATTGAGTACGAATCTTGATCAACATACGGACACACATAAAAATACAAATACAATTGCAGATACAGACATCACAAGCTGACACCACAATCTCACGGGCAAAGTCATGGGGCATGTTCCAAGTTGGGCCTTTGCCAAGTGGATCTGCTTTGGTGTTCAGAAAGCTCTTTGGTACCATTGAGTACGAATCTTGACGAACATACGGACACACATACAGACACAATTGTCGATACAGACATCACAAGCTGGTACCACCATCCCACGAGCAAAGCATGTTCCAAGTTGGGTCGTTGCCAAGTTTATCTGTTTGGGTGTCCAGAAACCCCGTTGGTATGGTTTATATTCGGTATGTGCATGGGACAGCCACGTGGTGTCGTCTAACAGTCAGTAAGTTTCCACCATGCAGACGTTTTCGACATTTTTAGGCCAGTATCTGGTACACCCGGGTCCGTGCATGTCAGGATATTAGCACACATGCGAAAGTCACGTCCCTGCACCGCATGATGCACCCGCATGGGGCGCTATTAATTTTCATGAAGGCTTTAGAAGTCTGGCAAGTTTAGTTACCTCCATGAAATGTCATGGAGGTTATATTTTACCCCGCGTTTGTGTGTCTGTGTGTGTGTGTGTAAACAAAATAACTCATGAACGGTTGGGTGGATTGGTTTCATACTTGGTGTGTTGGTAGTGTCTGACAAAAGCTGGAAATGATTAGATTTTGGACCCCCTAGCGACTCCCCTTGGTACTGCAGTGCAACTTCCGGTTTTGCTATCTCGGTGTTCTGAACATGCTATGGTCACGATTTTTTAGTATTAGACAGCTCTTGTGCTCAGAAAGAAATGACATAAGTTTGGGCCCCCTAGCGTCTAGTTTTGGGATAGCAGGGGCATTTTTGTCAAAAACTTCTGACGAGGATAACTCGAGAAGGGAACAACGGATTTTCATGATTTTTGGTATGTAAGTACCTTAGACAATGTTGTACGAGATTAAATACTAATTATGCAAAATAGGAGTACATTTGCATAATTAATGAGAATATTCTATCATAGCAGTTTTTTCAATGTATCTCTTGTCACGGACGTGATATGGTCGTGACATTTAAGTCGTAGATAGCTTTTAGCGTCATGAAAAAGTGGGGCAAGTTTCAGTCCCCTAACATTTAATTGTGGAACTGCAGGGGCGTTTTTGTCAATACACTCCAAAGAGGATAACTGCAGAAAGGAACGACGGATTGCCTGCATTTTAGGAATGCAGGTAGCTTAGGCAAAGATGTTCATAATGATATACATGTTATGCAAATGAGGACTTAATTTGCATAATTAATGGGGAAATTGTATAGTTCCATTGTTTTCAATAACTGGACCTCAATACATGTAACACATGTTAATTATGATAGGTGGAATATAAGCAGATACCAAATATGGTAATGAGGAACTTATTTGCATAATTTATGTAAAAAATCAAAACCGCTTTATGATCAATAATGGGAATTTTATGATTGTGACATGTGTACCTTAGTCAATGATGAATAACACCATGCATAAATTATGTTAATGTCTTGGTCAATTGCATGAAATTTACGAAAGCTCTAAATTTTCATGGAGGTATGAGGTCGCCGAACTCTAGTTCATTATCAATACAAATACAAATTCGCAGATCTGCTACAAATACAAATTCATCGATACTTCCGTTGTTTTTTTTTGTTTCCAGCTTCTTCGTTAAGACTTACACAACGTTCCACGTAAAGACACAGAACAAAAGAAAGTCTTTCACTTCTTTAACCGTAGTTTACAGTCTGATCATTGTCAGTTGTTGTCATATACTCAGCTACATTTATTTTTCATCGCCTTCATTCGTCTATTCGCTCATTCGTTCATTTCTCCCCACCTTTGTTTAGGAATGTAACATACCATGTTGGCTATGTCCATCATGGATGGAACCTACTGTAACGTGGTTGAGCCGGTGCCAAGTGCATCTGCACGACTGCACCCTTTGCTATCCGTTCATTCATCCATCCACCATTCATTGATTCGCTCAATCATTCACTCATTTTTCGGTTCTGTAGGAGTGGGCTATGCCATGGTGACCATCTCAATGATGGTAGGGATCTACTACCATGTAGTGATCGCCTACACCCTGTACTACGCGTTAAATTATTTCTCCACTATTCATTCATTCATTCACTCATTCACTCATCCATTCATTCACTCGTTCTTTCATTCATTTCTCCGTCCTGTAGGAGTGGGCTATGCCATGGTCGCCATATCTATGATGGTGGGAATCTACTACAATGTAGTGATCGCCTACACCCTGTACTACCTGTTCATTCATTCCCTCCTTCTATCATTCATTTATTTGTTTCTTGCTTTCATTCATTCCTTCCCTCCGTTCTGTAGGAGTGGGATATGCCATGGTCGCCATGCTGAGGGACAAGAATTCAGGTCTGTCCATCACAGTTGTGACCAAGCACGCAGAGCGTGTACGTCCCATCCTTTTTGCTCCCCTACATTTGGTGGCAGCGGTGGGACAATACAGCGTGGACCATCATACATGTTGCTCTCTCATACCAGATACTTTCACTCCTTTCTCCGTTCTGTAGGAGTGGGCTATGCCATGGTTGCCATGCTGAGGGACAAGAATTCAGGTCTGTCCATCACAGTTGTGACCAAGCACGCAGAGCGTGTACGTCCCATCCTTTTTGCTCCCCTACATTTGGTGGCAGCGGTGGGACAATACAGCGTGGACCATCATACATGTTGCTCTCTCATACCAGATACTTTCACTCCTTTCTCCGTTCTGTAGGAGTGGGCTATGCCATGGTGGCCATCTCTATGATGGTGGGAATCTACTACAACGTGTTGATAGCCTACACCCTGTACTACCTGTTCATTCAATCCTCCACCATTCATTCATTCGCTCATTCACTCCTTTTTCGGTTCCGTAGGAGTGGGCTATGCCATGGTCGCCATCTCCATGATGGTAGGAATCTACTACAACGTGGTGATAGCCTACACCTTGTACTACCTGTTCATTCATTCCTCCACCATTCATTCATTCGCTCATTCACTCCTTTTTCGAATCTGTAGGAGTGGGCTATGCCATGGTGGCCATCTCCATGATGGTAGGGATCTACTACAACGTGGTGATCGCCTACACCCTGTACTACCTGTTCGCCTCCTTCACGGCCACGCTGCCGTGGTTGACCTGCAATAACCCCTGGAACACGGACGCGTGCATACAGGACCGGTCCGTCTTAAGCGCCAACACGACCAACACTTCCCTCACCAACTCTTCCCTCATCAACGGTACAGCAGTCAACCACACGGGCGTCAGACCCGTCAGTGCTTCCGAGGAATACTGGAGGTAAAGTAGACTGCACCTTTCTCTTATACTTCGCAGTCACGTAATGTGGCATCAGCCATCTTGGTGGGTTAAAGATACGTGTTTTTACGTCAGAAACAGCTGCCAAAGGTGTCAGGAACGGGACGTAGGTGGTTGCAAACTTTTGGGCACATGTGACTATTTTTGTCACATTTCTATTGCAGGTGGTTGCAAACATTTGGGCACAATTAACCCACTGTATTTTTTTTCACATTTTCATTTTGTGTTGAGAAGAGTATTTTAACGTTGAAAACCAGTATTAACCAGTATTCTTCTGCTTGTTGGACTGACAAATTTATCTATTGCTTAATTACATATCTGTCCGCCTGTCTGTGTAGAAACGGCGTGCTGCAGCTCTCAGAAGGGTTTGACTATCCGGGTGAGGTGGTGTGGTACCTGTGTCTGTGCCTGCTGCTGGCCTGGTTACTGGTCTTCTTCTGTCTCATCAAAGGCGTGCAGAGCGCAGGGAAGGTAGGGAGCAGGCTACAAATTCATACATAACATTTCCTAGAGGCTGCGAAATTGTGGTTATGGGCGCACGTTGCATTTTTTCACGGTAGAGGTGAGAGCAATGTTCCCTGGATCGTCAGTGGCTGTATAAATTTGTTTCAAAACGTCCCTGTTCACTGTCCTTCATGAAAATATTCAGCAGTTTTGATTAACTGTGGTATTCATTTTAGCAACATCATTGGACGCCCAATTACCGAATTGGTGATGACATGAAATAGTCTGATGTGTCGTCGTTATTCACGCCAATGCATAACGTCTATGAACATTAGTACAAGCCTGGCGTGTTACTAACATCGCTGGTTACGGGTGGACCAGGGTGTTCGGCCGAGTTGTCCAGAGTGTTGGGCCAAGTTGGGCTGAGTTGGTAAAGGGCCGAATCGCCCCGATCCCCATGTTGCGGTCTGACTGTTCTGAACAAAATGGTGGCCCGATTTTTGTACATTTTGCGTATCATACAATGACATCATATTGGTGACCTTTACCCTTTGCCCCATAGGTCGTGTACTTCACCTCCACAGTCCCTTACATCGTGCTAACCATCCTGCTGATCCGGTGTTCTATCATGGACGGCGCCATTACCTTTACTTCGCAAGTTGTCTTATGTACGTCTATGTTACCGTCTTGCCATGTAATTGGTGACCTTTACCCTTTGCCCCATAGGTCGTGTATTTCACCTCCACATTCCCCTACATTGTGCTGACCATCCTGCTGATCCGGTGTTCCATCATGGACGGCGCCATCGACGGCATCAAGTTCTACGTCACGCCAGACTTCAGCCGACTGCAGGACGCGGAGGTGGGTCTCAGTGTGCTCAATGCGCACCATGCGAACGTTTCACAAACTGCAGCCTTCGTGCTGCAATCACATACAGCAGTACCACGAGTTGTCGATGTGTTGCCTATATTTATACCTATATATCTATCTATCTCTATCTATACCTACATATGTATATATATATGCATCTCTCTCTCTCTCTCTCTCTCTCTCTCTCTCTCTCTCTCACACACACACACACACTCTCTCTCTCTCTCTCTCTCTCTCTCTCTCTCTCTCTCTCTCTCTCTATATATATATATATATATATATATATATATATATATATATATATATATATATATATATTGAGTCCTATGACGTCGTTGAGTGTCGCTTGTATCGCCCCGGCAGGTGTGGGGAGACGCCGGTATCCAGATCTTTTTCTCGCTATCAGTAGCGTGGGGAGGGCTGATCAGTATGGCCAGCTACAACAGGTTCAGTCAGAACTGCTACAGGTACGTGTAAAGTGTGTGTGTGAGTGTGTTTGTTTCTGTGTGTGTGTGTGTGTGTGTGTGTGTGTGTGTGTGTGTGTGAGTGTGTGTGAGTGTGCATGTATATGTTTGTGTCTGTGTGTGTGTGTGTGTGTGTGTGTGTGTGTGTGTGTGTGTGTGTGTGTGTGTGTGCGAGTGAGTGGATGAGCGTGTGTGAGCACGCCATCTTCTTTTCGATTTCGTTTGGTCTGGTCTGCTTTATAGAAGAAATTAAATCTATATAGTCTATGACGTATGAAACAGGATATTCGTGAAAATAAGTAAGAACAGAACCCCCCCCCCCAAAAAAAAAGAAAGCATTAAAAATAGGACAAAGACCCTGTTGCTCTCTTCGTAACACCTTGAGTCAAAGTTTATTGCCCGTCAATGTTTCTGCAGAGATTCCATAATCGTGTCCACAATTAACTGCGGTACCAGCATCTACGCCGGCTTCGTAATCTTTTCCATCCTGGGCTTCATGGCGAACGAGATGGGAGTGGACGTCAAGGATGTGGCAGATAAAGGTAATGATATACCATTTGGCTCGCCCCTGAGGCGTCGCAAAAAAGTCTTGCTACCTCAAGTGACCGTTGAAGCCACTACCATCGACACCATTGTGTCAACGGCCTCCAACTTATTCAAACAAGACATTTTGTGCTGGACACCTTGCCCTTCTCATTACAAGAATGATCAGCAAGATGATAGTGGGCACTTTAAAAGGAAGAGGAAAGTCAGACTCCGGGCCAAATTTTTTGCCCTCTTCAATCCCCCTACTCAAAACCGTGATCCAAGTCTGAATTTCATTGCGTTGAAAGAAAGCGAACTCTGCACAAAATATCCGGGTTCTATAAAAAAATCCAAGTTTGCCTTTTTCAAGTACCCCAAAACAACGACTAGTTATTAATCTACCGTCTTTCTTTACTTGTAAAGTTTAAACTTTGTTCGAACACAAAAGAAGAAAAACTCACCATACATTTTTCGGTCAAGCACGTCGACCTTCTTCATATGTACGATTCGCTTCACTGATGTTCCGGAAGTCGGAAGTTGACGTCAGCAGCGAATCGTTTTTTTTTGTTGGAACGAAATTTAAACTTAACAGCTATGGATTCTACCAACAAAGATGAGCTTTCATTCGTCGTTCCTTATGTTTGCTACTTCACGTTTCTTTGTTCTGTAGGATCTGGTCTTGCCTTCGTGACCTACCCAGAGGCAGTGGCCCGTCTGCCGATCTCTCCCCTGTGGTCTGCGCTCTTCTTCTTCATGCTGTTGTCTCTGGGGCTGGGTACGCAGGTGGGTGGTGCTTAAAGTCACCAAGCAGATGTGTCAGCTGGATGACAAAAGAGATGACAAAGAATTTGGCCAAATATGGAAAAATAAGTTGCCATGGGATTTCAGTCAGTCTTTTGCAGTTTATCCGCCGGCCGGCCAGTTCACACCTAGACCAGTTAACTCCTACTGGACTTTTATTCCTAACTTGCATTGGCCATGGTCACCTTTTACTACGTGGGCAGGCCGGAGTCTGGTGGAGACTAGGTGCTTATAGCTGAGCCACGGTACAACAGCACGTCACCGGAACGTACTGCGCCTGCGCGAACCCTGGTGTTTTGGGACTTGGTTTGGTCAACGTTGCATTGAAATCCCGCTTGTTGCACAGTATATGTTAGAGACATGGTTTCATGTAAAACGTACACGGGATTTTACCCTTATATACGCACGTACTTTTCTTAAATGCGGCCCTTTAGTAAACCGGGGGTTTAGCAAGGTTTAGCATGTCTATACTTTTCGCGCAGGCGCAGTACGTTCCGGTGACGTGCTCGGTACAACGAGCTCGGGTCTCGTTTTGGTGCAACCTCTCGCGCGGTCTCGTCAGACAGACTGTGCTCTCGCGTGAAGATAGTCAAAATGGCGACCGAAATTGGAAATGAACCTATTGCATAGTTCACAGTGCACGAAACTAGTATACCAACTATGGGAGTCGTTAAAACTGAAATTTGATATGTCTATTTACTTAGTAATCTTCGACAAGCAGTACTGGAAAATAAAATTCGCTCGCTGCCAACATAAAAAAAGGGCAATAATAATAATAATAATAATGAGTCTTCATTAAAAAAAACACATTTTTTCCAGTTCGCCATCATTCAGACGATAGTGACGTCAATCATTGACGAGTTTCCGGAGAGACTCATGTCGAAAAGGATGCTGGTCACTGGATTGGTCTGCCTCGTCTTCTTCCTCCTGGGGCTTCCCTGCATTACACAGGTGAGACAGGTGTTAGATACCTATCATGCAGGTGAGACAGGTGTGAACTACCTATCAAGCAGATGAGACAGGTATTAAATACCTTAGCATCGCGCAGACAAATGTTGAATATCACACAGGTGGTCTGGCAGGTGTATTTTACTTTATAACACAGGTGAGACAATCGGCCGTTACACTAGGTGACATGTGTCTCTGTCACACAGGCGAGGTAGGTGATTATAATCTGGATAACAGGTGACACAGGTATTCATTTCTGTCACTCAGGTGTTTATCACACGAATCAGAAGTGAGACAGTTGTTTATTACTAAGTTCTACAATCTAGGGCTGAACTTCATAGTGCTTAACATCAATGAGTCCCATTGCGTTACGAAGGAAACACAGAATTATGTTTTGATGTAACCAAAGATGGTATGTAACAATCGACGGTCATGCGTCATGGCCACCCCACAGCCGTGCTATGATCAAAGAGGCTTTAGAATAAAAACCCCTTTCTGAGATTCTAGCATTTGTCCAAAAACTACCTCCATTTTCGTTGTGCATTTTACATTCCATTATTATATATTAGGGAACCTTTCCAGGTTTTTGCGATCCACTTTAATTTAAACCACTGCTTTTCTACACATCCCTTTCCACAGGGAGGGAACTACATGGTGGAACTTATGAACGACTGGGCGGCGGGCTTTAGCCTCATGGTCATCGGGCTTATCGAGGTTATAGCCATTGGCTGGATCTACGGTAATAACTTTTAACCCCGCGCCGCCATTTTGTTTCAGGGCTTTGCTTTGCTGCGGAAACGGAAATGACGCGTGCGTTGGATCTTTGCTCTGATTGGATGTCGTCATTAACTTATGTCTCCACACAGTGACCAAGCCATTTGTTATAGTCTTCCATTTTTCGTTCTGAATGTTGAAATAGACTGAACTATTGAAATAGTTAAGACAAAAAAATCTTTCACAAGTTTGAAGAATTTTGCTGACAAACTCTACGACCCATATGCCAATTACCAAAGTCAGCCAATGGAAAAATGTGTACGTCTCATCAGAGCAGGATCTTGGCGCGAACATAGTCCGTGGCGCTATGCGTAAATATCGTCTGATTTCCATGGTAACCGTGCATCCTTTTCCCAGGGCGGGAATTACATGGTTGAGCTGATGAATGATTGGTCAGCCGGCTTCAGCCTGATGCTGATTGGTCTGGTCGAGTGTGTCGTCATCGCCTGGATCTACGGTAGTTCTGATTGGACATGACGGAGCACAGAGCACTTTTTTTCGCCGTAAAACCGTTCATAATGTCTTGTTTGTGGTCGTGTTTGTTTACGTTGCTAGGGAGGACCAAGGAGGTTAACGTTCTGTCAAAGTAGAGTCCGATTGCTATAACAGAGAAGGAGAGAGGAAGGAAGGAAAAAAGGAAACTAATAGAAATACGTATTAAAAGCGGTTGGAGTTAACAAATAGTTCCGGAACCCCGATGATTTTCGAATGCAAGCCCTTATGGTAATGCAAATATATCGATGACGATGTTTTGTAGCTTAGAGAGAAAACGCTGTCAGTTTTGGCCTATTTTGAAACATCAATTTTCAATAACTGTTAAATGCCGATAGCTGCTGTAATGCCTGAAGAAACGCCATTTTGCTGCAATGCTCAATGGGGTATAAACACCACGTGGGCGCCATTTCAAACATTTTCTACTAGAAAGCTATGTTTACAAATCGCCAACTATACAGTTGTCAGCATCTTCAACAGATTCATCTATATTCATGTTGGTAGTTTTTAATAGGTTCTTGTGATTCGTTTGACGTGCGAAAAAATCTGTGCTCCGTGAAGCCAAATAAGACCACTGAAGAGCAAGTGACCACTCCCCATCACCTGCATGCACTTTCCTGTAGAGATGTCGCTTGTCATTCAGTGGTCTATTTCCCGAAATTAGAATTACCCCTCAATCCTGGTAGGTGTCAGTCGTCAACTTCTCCAATCCAGCTAACACGCGCTCTGCTGTACCTACGCCCCCTCCCCCTCCTCCACCTCCATCTACGTTTACCCCCCCCCCCCCACCCCCACCCGAATAAAGCATGTCAAGTTTAAGAGTCAATCCAATCCAATCCAATCCATTCATTCTTATTATACAGTAGAAGCCAGTTAATTGCACAACGGATTACCACACACTTCTGTTAATTCGCGGGATACAAAACCAGTGCAGTCCAGGGGAAAATTCGCGTTGTTGCACCACCCGGATAATTGCACGACATACACTTGCAAATGGGGTGTGCAATTAAACTGCTTCTACTGTAATGTGATTGATATGTCGATGAATTACTTGAGAGTAATAACGATTTGACTAATTTCCAACAATTGTTTAAAAAATCCTACTAATTTCTTCTTGTAATTTGTTCCAATAATACGTATTTAACTAATAACAATATTCAAATACAATCCAATCTCTACAACTGGATGAAAACGGGGATTAACTTCCTGAGGTTTCGAGTGACATCCATCACTCTTCTTTAGCGTCACTGGAATGACGCTTTCTAGTGACGACGCAGAAGAGTGATGGATGTCCCTCAAAACCTCCGGAAGTAAAACGCCGTTTTTATCCAGTTGTAGATATTGAATTGTATTGGAATATTGTTTACCTGGATGTTTAATCTTCATAAAAGTAACTAATGGTGTATTATTATATCACGTTTACGCATATTTCCCTGACCTTGTGAATGTTTCCAGGAACGGACAACTTTTTCCGGGATATTGAGATGATGATCGGATTCAGGCCGAACCGCTGGTGGTGGCTGTGCTGGAAGTTCCTCACCCCTGCTGTCCTGTTGGTGAGTAATCCAGACCTCGTCGCGTGTGGCGTCGGGCGTGGCGTAACTGGTAGAGCGTTCGGCTCGGGATCTAGAGGTTCCGAGTTTGATACCCGCCGTGCCCCCGACGTTGTGCCCTTGGGAAAGACACTTTACACGACCTTCATTACTTCACCTGGGTGTAAAAATGGGTACCTGAATTTGGTTGGGGAGGTAAAAGAACTTACCTTCTGTCTGTTTTGTGTATGTGTCAGAAGGATTGTGGATCACAAAAAAATCATCTATGTATCAATTTGTAATTTCATTTTCTGATTTAGATATGAACTAAAAATCTAATCTGCTCACGTTCTGGTAGGCACCAATCGTATATACCCTAGATACCTAATCTCCAAGCAGATCCTACAATGGCATAAGATACTAGTAGTACCAAACTGGCCAAGGAGTGTAGTCAGCCAAGAGGTGTACATTTGCCATAGTAGCGAAACGCACTCCTCAGCCTTCTTCACTCCTCTGCCAGCTTTTGATACTATCTTATGCTACCGTAGGATCTGCTTGGAGATTACCAGATACCCAGTAAACAAAAACGGCGATCGCTAGTATTCCTGCCTCTCGATTTTAAAACCCGTCCCGTCTCGTCCCCAGGCGATCCTGCTGTTCTACCTGATCGGCATCAAGCCCGCGATCTACGGCGGCCGGCTGGAGTTCCCGACCTCCGGACAGGCGCTGGGCTGGCTCATGACGCTCACGTCACTGGTCGTCATCCCCCTACCGGGCATCTACTACATCTGCAAGGCCGAGGGAACCTTCATGGAAGTAAGGCGGTGTCTTTTCTGTTACAAGCTCTGTTGCAAGTTCGCACCGAAAAAGCGGAACAGGGCCTCCTTTTATCGTATCTTGTTTGTAATCCGAACCGCCTAGCAATCAAAACCAGGTAAAATTAAAAAAAAAACGACAGTAATTAAGAACCACAGGATTTGCAATGAAGGCTATGCTTCTAGTATTTCTTTGTCATTCTGCCATTCTATTAAAAGTATGGCAAAAACATATGACTAGCTCGACTGCCAATGCCTTCGCTAGAATAGATGTATTTTTGTTGTTTTCCTCAGCGCGTGCGGAAAGTTATGAAGCCGCTACCGGAGTGGGGCCCGCATCTGGAGGAGAACAGGGAGCTGGACGAGCGGTACAGCAAGAAGGGCATCCCGCTGGCTGACTACAGGGACGCCGACAACACGCCTAACATCGCCTGAAGAGACTGAGAATAATCAGTGAAACAAAACAATCATCGAGGGCGTCGACCATTTCAAGTCAGGAGAGCAGAAGGAAATAGATTTGGGTATTGAAGTTGACGTTCGTCTGTGTTGGTGAACAGTATCACAGCAGAGTTTCTTCCAACACAAGAAACGTCAGTTCAGCCTGGCCGAAACTTAAATCAAAGATATCTAACCTTCCGCCTTCTTCAGGATAGCTAAACCTGGGCTCGTGACGTCATCATGGACACGTGACGTAAGTAATGAGTCAGGGGTTGTTTGAAATCGGTATCGTCCTCTGTCCTAACTAAAGGGCTAACGTCATGGAAGTAAAAATAAACATCCAAAATCCGTCAGCAGTCTGACGTCAATCGACTTAAAACGGACAATTCCAATCTCCAAGCAGATCCTACGGAAGCACATGATGGTATCAAAAGCTGACAAATGAGTGTAGCTGGCCTAGGAGTGTGTATTGGCTACCGGAGTACCTACAGCAGAAGGCACTGGTCAAATGCACGGGGAGGGGCTATCTTTTAGATACGTCTTTCTGCTCCTCCCTGTATCTGTAGGATCTGCTTGGTGATTAGGACGTCAATTTAGAAAGAGATCGATCCGCCTTAATAAAAAATATATTTTTGACCCGAGGTTTGCAAAAATATTATCATTTTGAGGGACATTATCAGACCAGCAGTTACATGATCTTCGTCTCAGCATGTCAAATCTATAACAGAACCAACTTTTAGTTCTCCAAGTTCAGTGCCATAACCTTCCTCCACATCCTGCCTGAATTGGTCTTCGCCTGTTGTACATAGGTTTAATGATATGAAACTAGATGTGACAAGTTCTCGAAATATTTTGTACTAATTCATAATCCATCAACCAAGCGCTGTAAATAAACTGGCTGTAGGAAGTGTTTTTAAAAAGACGACCGTAGAACTGTTCTTGTAAGTACTATATATGTAGTTTAAGTTATTGTGACTGGATATTGAATGTACGTATGTTTTATCGTAATATTGAAACTAATTTATTCTGTAGCGTTGCCTCTTGCCTGGAATGTATCATTAATGTCTTGTTCACATGCATTGTATATGTATGCCGTCGTACGATTTTGGTGCCGAAGAATTTTTTTAAACAGGCTGTGATAGAATCACCCACATAAGATTATCTAAGTAAAGTATAAGTAAAGTAAAGTAAAGTAAAGATTATCTAAGGTAGCTGAGTTGTGTACGACACACGCATGACTATCACAAGATTGTCCTCAGTTTGTGCGTAGATCGTATGGCGATTTCACGACGAATGTGACCTGACCCGTAGGGCGCGGTCACATAGGTCGTGCGATCATCGCATACGATCGCTATCTTCGAATTCGGGCATTTTGGAGGACAAAAACGTACGTCTCCTGCAAAGTTCTACTGTCTTGGTACACAAAATGCTGTTTTGGATCCATGTCGGTGGTTGGTTCTGTCACGGCCTCCTTTGACAACCCTATGGCATCAAAATCGTACAACGATCGCACGACAAATGTGACCTGGCCATCAAGCATGTGATAGAATGGAAGTTAGGAAGCCCAAGCAGGACACGGGACGGATAGAAGCATTACTTTGTGCTCTATTTGTGTAGATTCTTTTACTGCAGAATGAAAGTTTTCTTTAACCCTTACCTTGTCATGCTTCTAAGTAATTTGTTGGCAGTCGCTGATTGCATAGAATTTGGTAGTGTAAGTTGTACGTATATGTGACAACCGGTCACGATCAAGAATCTGAGGCAGCCTTTCCCATAACAAGACAAGTGCAGTTCTTACGACAGATGTGACCGGGTCCTTAATCGGGTATTTCAATCTTACTGTTTCGGACGATTGTCTCTACAGAAAAAAAGTGACGTATCCCGTGCTTAAGGTAGATAATACGATTCTCTTTGAATCTTGAAAGTGGAAAAGTTAAGAAAGTTTATAGATTTGAGAAACTAATGGAGATTCATGAACATGACTAGATAAAGCTAGTTTCCTTTACTGTGCATCATATGCCAAAGTTGAATTTAAAGGTACCAATTGTGAATTTTAGCGACATGTTGTATTAAAACTATAACTGTTTTCATGGGCACCGAAAATCAAATGTTCGTAATTCGCGCGTTTCAGTTGTCTTGTTTACCCGTAGTCCTAGCGGATTTTTTGCAAAATGCATGCTACTGTCTACGTGTAAAGTGACACTTTGTTCATGACGAATTGTTGTCTAACAGCGAAATAGATAATACATTCTTTTACTATCAATAAAATTTTGCCGACCAGCTGGGTATAGTTTTGTCATTTTTCTGTCGAATGCACTGAATAGCGACTACAATGTTCATATACCTGACTCTCTCTCTCTCCCCCTTTCAATCACTTAATCGCTTTCCCTCTATCTCTTTATAATGCATCTCTATCTATCTCTGCCTCTATCTCTCCATTTATCTCGGTAATTCTTTTGTGTACTTCGTAACTGTAGTGAATCAGTCAGAGCGGTGATTGTCTAAACATTAATCGAGCACCTGCTACTTCTGGGTTCGGCGAACACTTTTTCGAACGCGTTCTTTGTGTATCAACCACGACAGTATATTATGGCAGTACAGGTATTGAATTTTTCTTGTGTTTATGTCTTACCCATTTAAAGCACCCACACTTACATGTAAGTTTGTAACATTTTACGAGACATTATAAGAGAAGGGGTTCCCAAGTGACGTAACGGGAAGTCCCAACGTCATACATTCTCGAAGATTCTTGTGGAAAGTCCGGTTACGTCACAAGCAAGTTATGTAATAGGGACTTCCCCTTGGTTTCGGTACGTAACTTAATGGCGTTGCCTGATTGGTCGCTTGTGTGTGTCGATACCGACTCGAAACCAGACAAGACTAGATTAATCTGGTCTGGTTTCGGTCTGTACAGTCACTGGTTCAAAATAATTATTAACAGGTGCTCCGCACAGTGGAGGTCTACCTGTCGCTACCTGTAGACGGAGAGCCATTTCAGCTTCACAACTCTCAACTGAAAGGTGCGTAGTTCCAGCAATCCTAGTACTAGTAACTTGTGTTGTCAGTCAGGTAGTGTTTATGCCGCGTCAAAAAGTAGCTGTACCGGCTAATAAATGACTCGCTTTGGTTGCCCCCTCCCAAAATATCATTTTACTTGTATTATGGCATTTTTTTCTAAATACTAAAATCGGCCGCGAATACCGATAGAAGACTCCGTAAATATGTACTAGGTACCAGGGGATACCTACATGTAAAAGGTAAAGGCAAACGCAGTCTTGTGTACTTTTTGAGAACGCAGGGGCGGTGGGTTGTGCCTCTTGCAATTTATTCGTATCCTTCCACCGCCTCAATGTTTCCCTCCACAACCGAAGTCAGGTGCCCTCTTTACACCTGGGTGGAGTGCCTTGTCAGGGACAAAACATGCAAGTCATGCAAAGAAAATGCAAGTCGTAATACCCCCCTCACATTAGGCGCGATTCGATCTGTCGACGAGTCTGCGAGCTCTAATTTACGAGGAGGCATGACCCTGATGCCGACGAAGAAATGGCAGAGTTCCCCCTTCCCGTCAGGGTCATGCCTCCTCGTAATTTAGAGCTCGCAGACCCCGTCGTCCGATCGAATCGCAGTATTAACCGTTCTTGTCCCGACCTTGATACATGCTCAGACTTGTCAATCGGACGTATTTATGTCGGACGATTATGCCTCTGACATATCTCTCACACTGCATTGTCTCTGTGATGATAGTAAGAGAAGATCATTTTGCATGTCAAGCAAAAAGGAGTATTTCTACACAAACTGTTAGATTTTACAATTTGCATCACGTGGCGTGACGTAAACAAAACATACAAGTGATGTTAGCTTTGAGGGTGGAAAAAGGGTAAGTAACAACCTAGCGAGTTGAAAAAAGGGTATACGTAGAGCTACTTTTCAGTCAAGGTATGATGCAAAACATTGAATTTGAGAAAGCTGATACATGGATTCAGCCATTGTTTTTGAATGGCCGGTTATGTACCAGGGTAATTGGCGACGCCTCAGGGGCGAGCCTAATAGTGTAGTTTTATTTGAAAATCGTCTGATTTTGCAATGCAGTCATTCAATCGGGATGTGCAGTTAGGAAATGTCTAGATTCGCATTTGTTTGTTTGTTTGAACCATTGTGTATTCATGAAAGCTGAGTCCGCTTTTCATTGAGGTTATGATGGAAGCGGTAAGGGTTGGATATGATATATGATATATGACAGGGGTACAGTTTATACAGCATTAAAAGTCGTATTAAGTATTTTAAATCTTTTTTTATCCTTTGTGTTGTAATTAATAAATTTCATTATGTACTTGCATTTTCACATAGACTCCAACAACGCGAGACGACAATGTGTCACTGCGTTCAGCACTTTTGGCTAGTCTTCCGGACCCTGGCGGGGTTCACGCTCTACATCGCGGACTTCGTCACCGATATCATCCTGGCGGCGGAGTATTACAGGAACGGCGACTACACCTGGTTCGGCCTGACGCTGGGGTTCGCCTTGGGGCCGCAGATCATTGTGAACATCGTCTTAGCGTACCTGGATGATGACTGCGATTGCTGCCCGTACGGCTGCAAGTGGTACTACCTGCTCCAGCTAGGCGTCCCGGCAAACTACTTCCAGGTAGGAAGAAATATCGGTAAATGCATTTAAGTTCGCGGAGATTTAATTTCGCTGTAGCGGGAAAATGGACTTTTCGTGGTGGAGTAAATTTCGCGGTAGCACCATGCACTGTAGTCTCTTACTGTTTTTCGCGGTGGTTTTAAATTCACGGTGAAGCAGCCTCCGCGAAAATCGCGAACATTAATCCACCGCGAAAATTTCTGCATTTACAGTATCTACTCAGCACTTTTTGGCGACGCCATAAGGGCGGAGCTTATGGGTAGTAGATTCTATTAGGTTTTAAATTATTCAGAAATTCGGACAGGAATACCAGATTTCGCGCGTACGTTGTTTACTATATTCTGCATTAGATATGTCACTGTTGTTTATTGCTATTCGTATTATTCACTCGTATTTGTAGGCATTTTCTTTTGAAATAAAGTTTATTGTACCCTAGCAGCTTCCGTACGAACTGCAGTTGGCTGTTGACGATACATGTGAAAATATATGCAGTATATTTCATGTAATGGCTAATGAATGGAATTTTTGCATACCTCCAGGTCTTGTACGCTTTCTTCCGTTGCAAGCACAAACCCGAGGACGTCTTGGATGCCCGCGAGACAGAAGACCATGATGACCAGGAGCCCGTGCCTCGAGCCGTGAACCACCTGTTACCGCTCGCCAGACTCGTCGGCACCCTGCTCGAGTCCCTCCCGGAACTTTGTCTGCAGATCTACGTCCTACTCCAGACCGGCCAGCTGAGTAGCCTCGGAATACATCCCCTAGAGAACGTCACCATGGCGACCGTCACCATGACGGTCCTCCGGACGGGCCAGCTGAGTAACCTCGGAACACATCCCATGGAGAACGTCACCATGGCGACCGTCACCATGACAGCCCTCCGGACTGGCCAGAAGAGTAGCCTCGAGATACCGCCCCTGAAGGCGGTCACCATGGCGGTGTCCTTCCTAGCCTCGCTCTACTCCATCATTGAGTGGGAGACTCACTTCCCTAAGGTTGTTGCCCTTATTTGGGGCCCGCTTGTCTTTATATGGAAGAGCATTGACCTATCGGCTCGGATCTTAGCTCTGTCCCTATTCGCTTCCATCTCTAACGTTAGATACTGGGTGTTTGTGATGATAGGTGCACACTGGTTAGTCATGGTAGGGGTGGAGAATTACTTCTGTCTGTCTTCGGGCAAAGGTAAAGCTTGGATGGATCCAGGAGCCGACGTGATCTCAGACAGTAACCGCTGTGTGAAGATTATGTTTAACACGTTCGTGATAGCGCCAGTTGATGTGTTTACCTGGGTCACGTTTGGATCCAGACAGCGGACTGAAGTACAACCCATTGTTAACAGTGCACTGATGTTAGTCGCTAACATAGTCATGGTATTAGCGTGGTATTTTGCAAAGGACAGTGAGTCTTGGTACGATGACCCTGCCCTGGGGGTGGTGGTTGGGGGGTCGGTGGCATCTGTATTGTTCCAGGGTATGTACTGGGTGTGTTACAGACCCTGTTGCGCATGTAGTCCCATAGAAGATGTGTATGTGTAAGGAATAAACCAGTTCACAGTGAGTTGAAAGTAGCCTGGTATCCAGCCGTAATTATAGCTCCCGAGTCTCGGGAGCTATAATTACGGCTGGATACCAGGCTAAGTTGAAAGTGCGCCTGCATGCACACTATGGTGCATTATGGGTCAATATCAATGGAATTTTGATAGAGAATTGGCAGTAGATTTAAACTTTTAAAATTACCCAAAATGCATTACGCTATGACTTTTTTTGAAAGTATCTTGTAAAATACTGTCTTGCATATCTTGTATGTAATGTTTTGTTGTATATGATGGGAGCTAGGTGAACTCTACTATACTGTACTATCATTTACAGTCAATTAAACCAATTCAAGTTTACTTAATTCAATTCAATGTAGAACAATATAATTAAAGTTTCACCTTAGTGAATTAAGTTCGTCACTGTCTAAAATTGTAAGCATCTTTGTGGTGCTATTGTTTTGTCTATATGTCTATTTTTATATACTACTAAGCAAGACGTGTGAGCATTACGCCTAATGGGGGTAAAGGCCGTACTTTTGTGTGACTGGTGGTGGGAGTGCAATAAACACTCTGTCAGTATAATGTGTGTTAGCAAGCTTAGAATTGTAGAAAGAGTTCTGTTAAAAAAAGTTTTTACATATATATATATTCATGATATGTTTTGTGATGCCTTTTTATTGATATTTTGTACTTTATGGTTATATGTAGGCTCAATTGTTAGCAATTGTGCACTTTGTGAACTTGGCAATGTCGCAAGGTGTGAATAAAGAAAAAATGTTGTCTTGAGCTGCAGTTTGTATATATCACGATAGGTGATGCTGTTATTATACCCTTGGCTGATACACTGACTGTCAACAAGGAAAATATGCGTAAATGTATATTTTTTTATTAAGTGGAAATCCACTATTTCACCCATCTATGCATTATGCATATATATTTCTACGCTACGTTTCGGTATCTAGAGTTTATGATATTGATCGATCTGGTTTCCATTACTGTTTTAGACTACCTTGAGTCAAGTTTATACTTCAAAAGTTTGACCTGTTAATGTAAGGAGCTTTGAAATGGACCATTCCAACTTGCCTATACCGGTGTACATACAGCATGTATATCTGTTATATGTCAATGTAGATATTAAAGTGTTATTATGACCCAAACGTCTATGTGTGCCTAAATTGGGAACCAACCCCTCGCAACGAAACGTTATTGGGGTGGGCCGACTACTCTCTCTCGATCTCGGGGGGTTGACATCATTTTTATTGACATGTAAACGCAACACATTTAAAATCAACATACAAGATGAGTTTAAAAGGAGAAGAAACCTAGGCCGACCCCTTAATCAGAATAGTAAAAATTCTGGAGGGCGCAAGGTAAAACTTAATGTGTGCATCCGACTTTTTGATACATAGAGTATTGCACTTAACGTTACAAAAATATTGGCGTGTATTGCACTGTTGCTTTTACAAGAATATTGCACTTATAAAATTAAACGAAAGGTATCTGCTATAAAATACCCGAGATGAGGACTCCCACACAGGGGTGTTTCTCTCAAATTGCCCGAAGTAACATTGCCTCATCTGTTAGTGCAAAGGTCACAATGCACCATGGCCTCGCTACTTCTCGTTGACATATCAGAGAGATATCTTTATTGACACGACAAAAGTACAGCGACTTTCGTACTGAGGTCAATAGCAACTACTTACAGTACAACTAAACAGACATATGGACATCTATAGGTATGAATAAGTCAACATATTTGGTCTAGCATGTCATTTACAGTATTGGTTCTACGGTAAAAACATTCGTGGATATCAGGTAACCCGCAAACTGCTTGGCAACTAAGCTTGACACCTACGTGCTCAGGCCGGGAACCGATCTCGTGTTTCTATCATCACAGAGGAATTTTTTTGTGTTCAGTGTAAAAAAACGGCGAATACAAAAAAAAACTCAATGGCCACCGCCCATGGTGGGATTAAAACACACACAAGTTTTCGCAACGTAAGAGGAATTCCCATCGATCGTCATTTTGGAAAGTCCGGTTACGTCACAAGCGTGTTATGTCATAGGGACTTTCCATGGTTTCGATGACGTGGCTTAACGGCGTTGCCTGATTGGTCCCTTGTGAGCGTCTATACCGATCGATACCAGACATGACCAGATCAATCTGGTCTGGTTTCGGTCTGGTTAAAAATAACTGTCAACAGGCGCTCGGCATAGTAGAGGTCTACCTGTCACCACCTGAAGACAGAAGACTATTTCAGCCTCACAGTTCTTAATTAAACTTAAGGTGCGTATCTTATGATAATGTTCTAACAATCCTTGTTGCGTTTCGCGTACGCCGAAAGGTGGTAAACGTTATTCATGTATATCCAACAGCTTAACTTCTATAATTTATACCTGCTCAAGGGGTTGATTAAGGGCATGTAATAAATGTATAATTCTTAAATGATTTGTTCTTTCTTTTCGCACAGACAACGAATAAGACAACAATGTGTCACTGCGTTCAGCACTTTTGGCTAATCTTCCGGACTCTGGCGGGGTTCGCTCTCTACATCGCGGACTTCGTCACCGATATCATCCTGGCGGCGGAGTATTACAGGAACGGCGACTATTACTGGTTCAGCCTAACACTAGGATTCACCTTGGTTCCTCAGCTGATTGTAAACCTCGTCCTGATGTACCTGGATGGCTGCAAGTGGTACTACCTGCTCCCGATAGGAGTCCCGGCCAACTACTTCCAGGTATGTCCGAGTAAAGATTGATTCTCTAGTCGTACCATTATGGCGACGCCATAAGGGCGTTGTATGTATGGGCAGAACATTGTAAATCTGTTTGCAAAAGTTCAGAAAATCAGACAGGACTGCAAGATTCCATTCATACGTTGTCTACAATATTAGATATCCCCCATTGATGTTTTATTGTCATTCTTATCTTAAACTCAAGTTTGTATAAAGTATTTTGTTTGTGAAATAAGATTTGCTGCACCCTAACAGCTCTCGTACAAATTGCAGTTCACTGATAGGATATTTCAATTGACATGACGTTAATAAATGGAATATTTGCATACCTCCAGGTCCTGTACGCTTTCTTCTGTTGCAAACACAAACCCGAGGACATCTTGGATGCTCGCGAGACAGAAGACCAGGACCGCCAGAAGCCTGTGGCTCGCGCCGTCAACCACCTGCTACCGCTGTCCAGACTCGTCGGCACCCTGCTCGAGTCCCTGCCGGAACTCTGCCTGCAGGTCTACGTCCTCCTCCGGACGGGCCAGAAGAGTTGCCTCGAAACACATCCCCTGAAGGCCGTCACCATGGCGACCGTCACCATGGCGACCGTGAAGAGTAGCCTCGAGATACCGCCCCTAAAGGCCGTCACCATGGCGGTGTCCTTCCTAGCCTCGCTCTACTCCATCATTGAGTGGGAGACTCACTTCCCTAAGGTTGTGGCCTGCATTTGGGGCCCGCTTGTCTTTTTATGGAAGAGCATTGACCTGTCGGCTCGGATCTTAGCTCTCAGCCTGTTCGCTTCTATCTGTAACGTTAGATACTGGGTGTTTGTGATTGTAGTTGCACACTGGGTAGTCATGGCAGTGGTGGAAAATTACTTCTGTCAGTATTTGGTGAAAGGTAAAGCTTGGATGGATCCAGGAGCCGATGTGACCTCCAACAGTAACCGCTGTGTGCAGTTTATGTTTAACACGTTCGTGGTAGCGCCAGTGGATGTGTTTACCTGGGTCACGTTTGGGTCCAGACAGCGGAGTAAAGTACAACCTTTTGTTAATAATGTACTGATGTTATTGTCTAACATAGGGATGGTGTTAGTGTGGTATTTTGCAAAGGACTTTGAGTCTTGGTACGATGACCCTGCCCTAGGGCTGGTGGTTGGGGGGTCGGTGGCATCTGTATTGTTCCAGAGTGTGTACTTTGTGTGTTACAGACCCTGTTGCCCATGTAGTCCCATAGAAGATGTGTAGAAAATACGTATACGTTCATCATAAATATCAACCTGCCTTTTAGGATTGCATCATCTGCATGGCATACACTGAATAAGGTTATAATAGAAGAACAAAGATGGTCATTATGTGATTATTAGTTGTGTATTTTTCTATTTAAAAGCCAGGTTCAATCTTGTCATGTATTGTTTGATATCAGCCTTTATTATGTGTATAGAATTTAACATAGATAATGGAAATACATGTGTATCAAACTCTGAGTTTCATTTTAATGTTTAACTTTAATTTTGCTTTGTGTCCAAAAACTGTCGATGATTCAGATTCAGAATGAACAATGTATGGCTTGATGTTACAAATCGATATTCAGCCTTTATCCAATTTAGTAAAAATTATGTATGTAATATTGCATATATTTAACACATGTAAACAGTATATGAGTATCATCTGTATGTAAATATTTTAGTATCATAT
>NC_049985.1:4122069-4142299 GCF_000003815.2 Branchiostoma floridae | reverse complement strand
TATGAGTTGTGATTTCAGCTAGGCAGTATGTGGGGATGATTGTCGTCTTGATAGAACATTACCTAAAGGTTTATTTACAATTCAAAGACTACCGTATTTTGATACACCAAGAGGTCAAAGTAACGATGTCTAACCCCATGTTTGTAAGAAATCATACGAAGTTTAAAAGTCACTGCGTTTTTCTTGTTTTAATTTCTCACACTATGACCCCTTAGTTTGCTGCGATAAAAAAAAGTCTATCATGTTCTTCCTAGTGACGTATGGGGAACTCCAGCGTCATAGCATCTCGTGATACTTTCTGGAAACTCCCGTTACGTCATACAATATATCTCTTGGGGAATTACCATGGACCAGCCATGCCATGCCATAGTTTCGATCATGTCATGACGATTGTTTGATTGGTCGGTTTTTGATGACGAAACCATGTCTACCGAAAACAGACGTGACTAGATATGAGTCTGGTTTCGGTCGGCACAGTTACCGATTGTAAGTTATCATCCACAACCTTTCGGCACAGTGGTACTTATCATCCTAGAGACACAGTGGAGGAGTCAAGGTAACCCAGTTCGTCGAGTGACTTTATGTCCTCATAGATAAACAGTACCTACTACAGCTGCCACCATATAGTTGCAACAGTTTTCCATCGGTTAAGTTGCACACTGCATTTATATTGAGATGCCGTGTACACGTGAAATCACAACTTCAACTGACCTGTCAGCCAACATTTGTGAGGAAGCCTATTTTGTCCGACAAGATTCATATACAGTCTGAGGTCCGGGCGCCTTACAATCAGATAAAGGTCCGACCGTTCGACATGCTCTTGTGTAAGCAATAAAGTGAACAAATATGGCAACAAACATATGATCATTTCTGTACATTTTAATATGTCATGGTCCTCCTACATGAGTCAGGGGTAGGAGGAACCCCTTGCATCCTTGGTCGGAAGTCCTCCTAGGAGACGGAAACTCCAAACAACAAACCTGCATCTGCTGGGGCCGTCTTACACGTTGCATACGGTTGCCCCTGTAGGACTAGTGCGACCAGTGGACGAGAGGGTGGAGAAGGACGTGCACACCCCTCCATCACCTTAAAAACCCAAGTGCAGGCCAGGCAGACGGGTCACCTTAAACCCGTCCACCTATCATTGTCTTCCGAGACAGACGGATGCCAACAATATGTCAGGGTTGTAACAATTAGACATGCAAGCCTCTGAGTGGCAAAATCTTCTTAGAAGCTTCTTAGTATGCCCACACACGCCGCTATATCTGTAATCAACTAGAAATTTAGATCTTCTTCTTGTCTGGAGTGACACGGATTGTGTTTACATAACAATCCCACTCTGTACAGTCAGTTTAGATTTAAGAGCAGCAACAATTCATTACAAATATTATTTCTTGTGCTAATCCCTGTATTGCAAATACATCAGCACATAAGAGGCTTTTTTTTTCAAATTCCACGAGAGTGTACAAGCATAACGTCTTACCCCAGACTATGTCTTCTGTGTTTTAGCTTCCTACAATTACTCTAATCACAAAGCGCTCTCCTACAATTGAGAATGCTTTTCTGTATTGTTGCAATGTGAGGATGGTTCATGTCGTCCCCATAGCAAACTTTCATCATCTTTAGTGACTGTTCGTAATACCTGATGGCTTTATTGTATTCACCGAGGTAAGCCGAACAAGACCCAATGTTGCTTAGTGACAAAGCAATATTGGGATGTGCTGTTGTTTCCCCATAGACAGTTTGCATCATCTTTATTGCCTGTTCGTGATACCCGATAGCCTTCCTATGATTGCCAAGGTCATTCCAACATGTTCCAATGTTGGTTAGTGACGAAGCAATATCCGGATGTGCTGTTGTTTCCCCATAGATAGCTTTCTTCATCTTTAGTGACTGTTCGTGATACCTGACAGCTTTTCTATGATTGCCAAGGTCATCCCAACATGATCCAATGTTGTTTAGTGACGAAGCAATATCGGGATGTGCTGTTGTTTCCCCATAGATAGCTTTGATCATTGTTAGTGACTGTTCGTAATACCTGATAGCTTTTTTCTTATCGCCAAGGACATGCCAGCATGTTCCAATGTTGTTTAGTGACGACGCAATATCGGGATGTGCTGTTGTTTCCCCATAGATAACTTTGATCATTGTTAGTGACTGTTCGTGATACCTGATAGCTTTTCTCGTATTGCCAAGGTCATTCCAGCATGTTCCAATGTTGTTTAGTGACAAAGCAATATGTGGATGTGCTGTTGTTTCCCCATAGACAGCTTTCATCATCTTTAGTGACTGTTCGTAATACCTGATAGCTTTTATCATATTTCCATGGTCATTCCAACATTTTCCAATGTTGTTTAGTGTCGAAGCAATATTGGGATGTGCTGTTGTTTCTCCATAGATAGATTTCCCTATCTTTAATGACTGTTCATAAAAACTTAGAGCTTTCCTTTGGTCGCCAATGCCACTCCAACATGATCCAATGTTTCCAAGCAAAGAGACGATGTTGATATGAACTCTGTTTTCTCCATATACAGTCTTTCCAACTCTGAGTGCCCGTCTATAGTAGCCTATCGCTTTCTGAAAATCACCGCGCTTTTGCAAAATCCTTCCTAATACGTTAAGAATTTCAATTTGCTTTTCCTCATCGCTGTCCGCCTCTTTCAGAGCCGCTTCAAAATGACGTAATGATGCATCTAAATGGAACAGCCGTTGTGCAATTCGGCCCCTTGCTAGAGATGAATTGTCAAAGATTGATTTTTGAAATGTCTTTGTCCTTTGACTTTCCTTTGCAACTGTATCCATTATGCATGTTTGTAATGGAATGGCAGTATAGTAGTACCTGAACAACATTTTTGAGTCTGGTATGTAGAATACTGACTCAACGAAAGTGTCATCTACATCATTTTTATCCAGTTGCGTTTTCATCTCAGTGAGAGGAGACAGTCTGTCCTTCTGTCCTCCATTGGCGATGTACGTTCTTAACCGCAGCTCCGCCGAGATGCTGATCAGTACAGTCAAGTGGTGGGCATCTTCCTGACTGATTCGTGATGCCTTGAGCAATTCTTCTATCATTCTCCACACACTTGGGGTCGTAATATTGCAGCAAATACTCAACACATCGATGGCTACACTAGGAAAGCGGTATATTTCTTTCTTGACATCCAGAAGTTGTCCCGAGGGCTCATTATTACCTATTTGCCGAATATTATCCTCCAGTGTTAGCATTGCTGACAATCGTGACAGTGCAGGTGAACGATCTACGCTTCTGTTTACTCTGTCGACATACTCGTCAACCAAAGACTCGTCTCCTGTTAAGTAGGTCACCCGTCTGAGGATGTCTGACAGGTGATAGCCCTCCGCCAGGGCGATGTGCAGATGTTGATACTCGGTCAACTTGGTAGGGGTCTGGATGAGACTTACGGGAGGTTTGGTTTTGGTTTTGTCTCTTCCAAAAGGAGTCTTGGAAGCCCATGGCATGAAGCCATCAAAGGTGAAGCCTCGAGGTGTGACGGAGTCAAAGAACCAATCTTTCTCGGGGTCCTCTGAGAGGAAGTCGTTTAGTGACGGGATGGCCATCGCCGGGAGGATGGTTTCCCCAAGGTTGATGACTTTAAGATGTAAGTAGTGTGTGAGATTTAGGAAGTACCTCCGTGTCTCATCATCATCCTTCCCCTCCTCAATCAGAATGGCGAACTCCAGGTCGGAGTACGGCGTGACCAGTTCTGTGGCCTGTGAGCCTAACCCGATAAAAGCGTACTTACACGGAGGAGGACCGAGTTTGGCAATACATTCATTAGTCAACAATTGAACAAACTCTTGTCTTTCAACCGTAATACTTTTGAACAAGTTCTTGATTTCGTCAGCTCGTTTGAACTCGACTTCTTTCACGACGGGATCATCTTCATCATACTGATAAGGGTTGTGTTCCTGGTGAATTTTTTCGAGCTGAGATTTCACACGGGCGCGCATGTTCTCCAGTTCCTTTATGTGATCTAACGCGCTGCTGTACGGACACGGTTCACAGTCTAGGTTGCAGGCGATTCTAAGAAGCTGCCTTTCGTTTTTTTGCAGCCTTGTCACAATTTTTTGTTTGTCACCATCTGTCCGTGCCATGGAGGCGTTATACAAAGCTGCTGCCTGTGTGAATTTCCTACCTTCTCCTGTCCGCTTGCCTCGCTCGACGTAGACGTCACCTAACCTGCACAGACAGTCGGCTTCTCTAGCCTTGTCAGGTTTACCTGGATCTGTAGATGGAGTTGAACAAGTCAAAATTCTATAGTTATTTTCCAAACATATTACATAAATTTGTTGCATTTGTTGCTTTTCAACATGAAAATCGAATTGTTAAGAAGGAACTCAAGTGCAGATATTTTTATAGTCATCTAGGTAATGATATATGAAATTGAAGACAACTAATTTTTGGTTAGAGGAAACTTAATTGGTGAAACTGCAAAGTTTAGACAAGACTTGAATGGTAAGGTGCTGTATATGTAGAAAGCCCTTAGAGGCAATGCATAACAGACCGTGAACAAGCTTCAGGGCGGCCACTAGGTTCTGCTCTGCTGCGTCCAGGTCTCCATTTCCCAAATCACGGTCTGCCGTCTGGATGTACCTGTGGTAGAATCTGATCATCAAAACAAATGTTAACTCCTGTTAAGCAAAATTTAGTTCACTGAAATGATAAACTCACATCTCAAGTGTTATTCCAAAGGTATTGTATTGTTAAGCGTTCATTTATATTTTCTACTTTTACTTTAAAGTAAAAAATATAAATGAATCTTGTTTGATATGCCGTCGAAATATCAAGAGGTACACAAAAATCAGAAAGACCCAGAGCACCCTTGTACGTACGTACATTTGGAGTCCGCCATTGATGACGTCATTATCATTTGAGGGTGCAGTTGAGTGGCCCTTCCGTCCTCTCACGTCTTGTTGTCGCTGCGTACGTGTTGACCTCTACATGAACCGATAAGAAGAGGTGGATAATTAACAGGTGGGCAATTGTATCATTTACTGCGGAAACTTTGATGAATGATCATAGGTGACGAACGTGCCCCGTGGAAGGCCAACTCAAAATATATGCTAAATGTTGTGACTAGATGTTGATTTGGCAGCCAGTATGGATGTAAAATTAAAGAGCACATTTTTTTCTTTAGCGATCGCGTATTTCTACACAGACAAACACCAAACACTTGAATATTCAAAGACTGTATGTATAACGATTCTGTCCAGAAAGATATAAAACTACATTTACCAAAATAATGCGTTTGAAGTTCAAAATCAAGACAGAACAATGAAGAACATGGAATAGATCTCTGTAAGACGTTGCAATCATACTAGTTGGAAACCTCTTCCCTCACCTTAGTTTTAGTTGTGGTGATGTCTTGCCTGATTTTTGCTGTGTATAGTAAGCGGTGGACAATGACAACTGTTCCATGGACGCTGTTACACCGCGCCAGTGCCGTGTTGTACAGAGAAGTAGCCTTGGTCAAACATGGCATGTCACTAGTTTCTGTTCCTCTTTTCAGGTACAAGTCACCTAGACTTTTGATCGCTTCTGTTTCTAACATGTTGTTGTCGTTTACTATTCCCTCTACCATCAACTGTGCGTATCCAGCCAGCACAGAGTCTGTATCACCATCGGTACCGACGGTCCGTTTCTTGTCCAGGTCTTGAAACTTTCCCGCCACCTCTGCAGGTGTAATCGTGTCCTTGTCTTCAGTTGGCTGTTCCTTACACTGTGACCTTTTTGACGACACCCCTTGTAAAAGTCTCTCCGTGTATTCGTATCGGTGCTCTATACCTTCTCCCTGCTCCCGATGGTCACACCGGACCACAGCAGCGATGTAAAGCGCCAAGGCCATTTTGAACTTCCCTACGTCCTTCCCGAGTCTTCCCCTCTGCAAGTTCACGTCGCCCAGACTTTTGAGCAACTCCACTTCCGCCAGTCTGTCCTTGTCAGCCACGGCGTCCACCAGGGCACGGAGGTAGCCTGTCTCCGCACGGGCTAGTCCGTACCTCCTGCCCTTCGCGTCCGCCTCACGGAGTGTCTCACAGACCCTCAACATGGCGAAACTGTGCTAGGGAACGTCTGTAAACTCGTTGCCTCCACGGGCGCCATTCCCTGTGTTAGCTTTATTCGCCTGACATGAACAAAACATTACGTCATCTGTCAGTTCAAAGGTCACGATGCACCAAGGCCTCGCTACTACTAGCACTCGTAAACATACTATTACCTGGTAACCTGCCGCACTACCTGATCCCTACGTGCTCAGGCCGGGAACGGAAATGCTGCGGGTATAAAGGGGTTCATGCTTCTAAGTACACATGCGCAACGAAATGCACTGCGGGTAAAATGGTAACTGTGAAGGTCCCTAGCTTATGAACAGTTCTTTTCTCGACCTGCATACATTTCCAGACTCGGTGGATTTAAATAACAATTTCGGACATTTATTTAGTTATTTTTTTATTTAAAAAAAGCAACAACAATAGTACATTTGTCAAATACGGAGGTCTACCTGTCAGCACCTGAAGACGGAAGACTATTTCAGCCTCACAATTCTCAACTGAAAGGTGCGTATTTTATGTTAACGTTCCAGCAATCCTAGTAAGGCCACACCGACTTGATTTTATGGATGACATCCTCTGGAGACCCCAAAACTAATGCGAGAGGGCGAAAAAAAGAACTAGAGTTCAAGGAACACATCTCTTCGCCAAATAATCATGCCTTTATTTAAGACTTTAAGGTCTTATTCATGTATTACTAAATAGTACCTACCCCAATAGCAAATACCAAAAACCAGACTCTGACGACCTGGTAGCGTCCCTGGTCAATCAGAATTTTATGCTTGCCAAAGAGTTTGTCCCCGGTGTAAGGGCATCCAGCTCACAAGCTAAGGTAAAGCATCTGTATAACAGCTGTGTCCATAGATATAGGTCAAAATGAGATATGTAGAGCACAGTTTATTTCTGTCAATAATTTTTGCTGCAGTACCTTAGGAAGCCGCTATGGGGCCCACTATCATAATCGATCTTCGTTTTCCTGACCCCTACCCACCTACCAAATATTATCAGGATTTTTTCAAGGCTTCTCGAGTTATGCATTCCACAAACAAACGGACGCACACACTCGGCCCGCTACCGTCCTAACAAAAAATGCTACGTCAACTATTTTCGAACACAACCTTCCTTTCAGCAACCGCTACTCAAATACTAAATATCATGAAAATCCATACACAGCTTCTTGAGTTATATGCTGTTGGCATGGATTTATGAACTTTCCTCATTATTTATGCAAATTAGCTGCTGATTTGCATAATTAGTATTGCATTGTGTAAGTTATCACTCATTCTGTCTACATACCGAAAATCCTGATGATCCGTCAACACGTTCTCGAGTTATTCTCGTCCAAAGTTTGAAAGGAAATCAGTGCCCGCAGTTCTCAAAAAGCCGCTAGGGGGTCCAAACTCACAGCACTTACTCTCTGTCCCAAGGGCTATCTACCACTCAAAAATCATGACCACAGCATGTCCAGAACACGAAGTGTCAAAATTAAAAGTTTTGCTGCAGTACCTTAGGCAGCCACTAGGGTGCCCATTATCAAACTTGACCTTCGTTTTCCTAACCCCCATCCACCTAACAAATATCATCAGGATCCATTCAAGGGTTCTCGAGTTATCTTGCATACAGACAAACTCACTTACATACAAATCCTGCTACAGCACCGTAGGTAAGAGCCAGGTAAACCATTTTCGCACTTGACCTTCCTCTCCAAAACCGCTACACACCTACCAAGTTTCGTGAAAATCGCCCAGCTACATTTTGACTTATGCTGCCCAAAACAAACCGCAAAAAACATACCAAGCTCGCTGCAGTACCGTAGGAAAACGCCAGGTAAACCGTTTTCGAACTTGGCATTTCTTTCGACAACCGCTACACACCTGCCAAAAAATCACAAAGTTCCATTCCCAATTTCTCGAGTTATATGCTGTTGACCTACATACAGACCCAAGTAGAGCGAAAACATACTCTTCTTGGCGAAGAGAAAAATCCAACAAAAATCAAAAGTATTGCTAAACATCCAGACCATTTTCCCCAGGCTTGGCTTGTCATATTTTACGAGTAAGACTGTAAGAGCCAATCGTCGCTATTTCAATCACGTTTGCATTGCCCTTCTTAAATTAAAGAGGGAACAAGGGCGCAGTAGCCCCATGCCCTGACCATGTGCCCAGAGAGCAGGTCTTCCGGTAAGCATGAAATTTTGATTGATATGGGTTGATATGTGGTCACAATTTTTTTTTTAGAACAGACGAAAATCATGTCATCCATAAAATTAAGGCAGTGTGGCCTAACTTGTGTTGACTGCCAGGTAGTGCAGGCAGGCCCCAAATGATTTTTTCTCTTCAAATGTCAGCCATCACTTTGGCTGACATTTGAAGATAAAAAAATCCTTACATATCGACCCTATTATTTTCACGACATAATCGGCAACACGGCATTGACTTTCCTAGGACTAAGGAGGCCTGATGTGGCAAAAAGAAAACAGTCTCTGTAGAACTACAGAGAACAATTGACTTATTTGTTTGGATGTAAAATACATACAGTCAGGGCTGCCCAACTAGCCAATGGGTATCTCAATGGGCTAGCCCCCTGACAAAAACAATACAGGAAATGGAGGTACTTTCTAACATGATAAAACTTTACTATTTGTTTATTAACCACGACCCGAAGTATGACAGTACATGTATTGAATTTTTCTTGTGTTTATTTCTTACCCATTGTAAAGCACACACAAACGTTATATGTAGAGACAGGGGATAGGGGGTTCCCAAGTGACGTAACGGGAATTCCCAACGTCATAGCTTCCCGAAGATTCTTGTGGAAGGTCCCGTTACGTCACAAGTACGTTATGTAATAGGGACTTCCCATGGTTTCGGTACGTGACTTAATGGCGTTGCCTGATTGGTCACTTGTGAGTGTCGATACCGACCGAAACCAGACATGACTAGATTAATCTGGTCTGGTTTCAGTCTGTACAGTCACTGGTTATAAATAATTAACCCACAGTGGAGGTCTACCTACCACCACCTGAAGACGGAAGACTATTTCAGCCTCACAATTCTAAACTGAAAGGTGCGTATTTTTAATGTTAACGTTCCAGCAACCGCTTTGCTTGCCCCCCCCCCCCCAAAAAATCATTCTTTTCTAAATACTAAAATTGGCCGTGAATACCAATAGAAGAGAGAGTCCGGGGGGTACCTACATGTAAAAAGGTAAAGGCAAAGGTAGTCCCATATACTATTATGCTTTTTAGGACGTAGGCGCAGTGGGTTGTGTCTCTTGCAATCTATTCGTACCCCTCTCCTTCCGCCGCCTCATTGTTTCCCTCAACAACCGAAGTCAGGTGCCTTTTTTTACACCTGGCTGGAGTGCCTTGTCAGGGACAAAACATCTAGCCAGTAATCGAACTCCTCAATACGTGTGTTTTCATCTGATACGTGTACTTACATCTTCTTGGCACGGAAAGCTTTACTGGAAAAGGCAACGTGTAGAAGGGGATTCGTGGTTCTAAGAAATGCAGGCCCCAAACCATAAAGTTTAACGTGTTTTTGTTTCGACCTTGATACATGTTCAGACTCGTCAGTCGGACGTATCTATGTCGGACGTCTATACCTCAGGCGCCTTCGCCTCTGACATATTACTCACACTTCATTGTCTCTGTGACAAAAGTAAGAGATGATCAGTTTGCATGTCAGGTGAAAAGGAGTATCTTTACAGAAACTTCTAGCTTCTACAGACAGTTTGCTACCCAGGTATATTCTGTCTTTCGTCGTCTTGAAATTTATTCAGTACACAATAACATGTATGTAAAGTAAAACATACACGTAACGTTAGCCTTGAGGGTTGGAAAAGGGGAAGTAACAACCTAGCGAGTTGAGCTTAACATACTTTTCAGTCTAAAGGTATGATGAAAACAAATTAAACTTGAGACAACGACTCTATGAAGCGGATACATGGATTCGGTCATTGTTTTTGAATGGCCGGTTTTGAACCAGGGTAATTAGCGACGCCTCAGGGGCGGCCGAATAGTGTAGTTTTGTTTGAAAATGCTCTAATTTTGCACATGGGTCATTTACTTGGGTAAAGTAATTAAGAAATATCTAGATCTGTATTTGATCCTTTATGTTGAGAATTTTCAATGATATGTACTTTCATTTTCACCTAGACTCCAACAACACAAGGCGACAATGTGTCACTACGTTCAGCATTGTTGGTTGGTCCTGAGGACCCTGGCGGGGTTCACTCTCTACATCGCGGACTTCGTCACCGACGTCATCCTAGCGGCGGAATATTACAGGAACGGCGACTACTACTGGTTCGGCCTCACGCTGGGGTTCGCCTTGGTTCCTCAGATCATTGTAAACATCGTCTTAGCGTACCTGGATGGCTGCGAGTGGTACTACCTGCCACTACTCCCGCTAGGCGTCCCTGCCAAGTACTTCCAGGTAAGAAGGAGTAACGGTTAATTCTCTGCTCAACACTTTTTGGCTGCGCCATAAGGACGGAGTCTGTGTATTCGGGTTGCAAAAATTTAGAAAATCGCATGCAAGATTCTGTGTATACGTTCTGTATTAGTTATCTCAATGTTGTTTCGTTGCTATTCTCATCTTTCACTCGTGTATATATTGTTTATGAAATAATGTTTATAGCACCCTAGCAGCTTTTGTACAAACTGCAGTTGGCTTTTGATGATACAAGTGATGATATTTCAATGTAATTGATAATGAATGGAAAATTTGCGTACCTCCAGGTCCTGCACGGTTTATTCTGTTGCAAACACAAACCCGAGGACATCTTGGAGTCAAGAGAGAAAGAAGACCAGGACGACCAGGAGCCCGTGCCTCGCGCCGTGAACCACCTCCTACCGCTGGCCAGACTCGTCGGCACCCTGCTCGAGTCCCTGCCGGAACTCTGTCTGCAGATTTACGTCCTCGTCCGGACGGGACAGCTGAGTAGCCTCGAGATACCGGCCCTGAAGGCCGTCACCATGGCGGTATCCTTCCTAGCCTCGCTCTACTCCATCATTGAGTGGGAGACTCACTTCCCTAAAGTTGTGGCCTGTATTTGGGGCCCGCTTGTCTTTCTATGGAAAATCGTCGACCTGTCGGCTCGGATATTAGCTTTCTGCCTGTTCGCATCCATCTATAACGTTAGATACTGGGTGTTTGTGGTGATAGGTGGACACTGGTTGGTAATGGCAGGGGTGGAAAATTACTTCTGTCTGTATTTGGTGAAAGGTAAAGCTTGGATGGAATCAGGAGCCGATGTGATCTCAGACAGTAACTGCTATGTGCAGTTTATGTTTAACACGTTCGTGGTAGCGCCAGTGGATGTGTTTACCTGGGTCACGTTTGGTTCCAGACAGCGGAGAAAAGAACAGCCCATTGTTAACAATGTACTCATGTTGGCTGCAAACATAGTGATGGTATTAGCGTGGTATTTTGAAAAGAACATTGAGTCTTGGTACGATGACTATGCTCTGGTTGTGGTATTTGGGGGGTCAGTGGCATCTGTAGTGTTCCAGATGATGTACTTTGTGTGTTACAGACCATGTTGCGCATGTAGTCCCATAGAAGATGTGTAGGACATACGTTCCTCATGAATACTAACCTGCCTTAAAGGATTGCATTATCTGCATGGCATAGTCATACACTGAATAAGGTTATAATAAGAGAACAAAGATGGTCATTATGTGATAATTAAGTTGTGCGTTTTTTCTATTTAAAAGCCAGGTTCAATCTTGCCATGCATTGTTTGATGTTAACTTCATTAAGTGTATAGAATTTAACATAAATGATGGAAATACATGTGTATCAAACTCTGAGTTTTATTTTATTGTATTGATGATTGATTTTGCTATGTGTTCAAAAACTGTCAAAGAATCAGATTGATATTATATTCAATTCAATCAGAATGTACAATGTATGGTCTGATGTTACAAATCGATATTTAGCCTTTATCCAATTTCTGTATGTAACATCACATAGTTCAACACGTGTATACATGAGTATATATGAGTTAATCATCTGTATGTAAATATCCCAAAATCTGAAAATTAAAAGTGATATATCATATTCATAGCACTTGCATGAATGAGTTGTGAATTTCAAGCTAAGCCGTGGAAAAGATTGATGTCTTGATAGAACATTTTACTACAGTTTTATGTACAATTTAAAGACTGTCGTATTTTGATACGCCAAGAGATCAAAGTAATGATGTTTGTAAGAAATCATACAAAGTTTAAAAGTCACTTTGTTTTTCTTGTGTCAATTTCTCACACTATGACCCCTAATTTAGATGGGATAAAAAAGTCTATCAGGTTCTTCCTAGTGACGTAAGGGGAATCCCAGCGACATAGCTTCTCATGATTCTTTCTGGAAACTCCCATAATTACGTCATACAGGATATCTCTTAGGGGCTTTTCATGGTTTCGATCACGTCATGAAATGACGATGGTTGACTGGACATTTTTCAATGACGAAATCATGTCGACTGAACCCAGACGTGAGTATATTAATCTATATGAGTCTGGTTTCGGCCGGCACAGCCCCTGATTGTAAGTCATTACCAACAATCTTTCGGCACAGTGTGTTATAGTTGTACTTATCACAGAGACACAGTGACGTAGTCAAAGGGAATCAGTTCGTCGCAGGTCCTCTTAGATAAACAGTGCCAACTACAGCTGCCACCACAGTTGCCACAATTCGTCATCGGTTGATTGGCACACTGCATTTATATTTTGATGTCTTGTAGTGAAGTCACAACTTATTGACCTGTCAGTCAAGATTTTTGAGGAAGCGTATTTTGTCCCTCACCGTGCCTCATATACAGTCTGAGGTCCGGCCGCCATACAATCAGATAAATGATAATCTTTATTGACACGACAAAAGTACAGTGACTTTCGTAAGGTCTACATGTAGAACAACTGCTTACTGTACAACTAAACAGATACATATATGGATATCTATATGTATGAATAAATCAACATATAGGGTCTAGCATAAAGGTCCGACCGTTCGACATGCTCTTGTGTAAGTAATAAAGTGAACAAACATGGCAACAAACATATGACGCTTTCTCGTATGTCAGGGTTGTAACAAACAAACACACATGCAAGCTTCTGAGTAGCCAAATCTTCTTAGCACCTTCTTAGTGTACCCACACACACCGCTCCTGATATCTGTGATTAACATCTTTCTTGTCTTGAGTGATACTATATTTACATGACAATCTCACCCTGTACAACCAACCAGTTTAGATTTAAGAGCATCAACGGTTCATTGCAAATATCATTGCTTGTGCTAATCCCTGTATTACAAATGCGTCAGTACATAAGAGTTTTTTTTTAATTCCACGAGACTGTATCTCAATCTCAATCTCAATAGAATACTGGACAAGGCCCTCAAATAGAGCATCACGTCCAGGTGAGGTGCAGGTCCGTGCGGCCGGTGGCGTGAGGAAAAAAATAAAGTGCAAGGTGCAAGAACCAAAAAGAAACCAAAAAAAAAAAAGACTTGTGTGTGACTATATACATGGCCGCAGGAAATCCCGATTTACAACTGGGAGTTGGGGTGGCCCATGTGTTGGACCAACCCCAACTTGAAACTAGCAAGTGTTGGAGCCGTAACGATATGTGATGGTAACTTATTCCAGGCACTTACTGTTGTTGTACAAGCTGTACAAGCATAACGTCTTATATATACCCCAGACTATAGTCTTCTGTGTTTTAGCTTCCAAGAATAACTCTAATCTCGAAGGGCGCACCTACCTACTAGAATGTTTTTCAGTACTGTTCTAATGGAGGGATGGTCCATGTTGTCCTCATAGCAAACTTTCATAATCTTTAGTGACTCTTCGAAATACCTGATGGCTTTATTATGTTCACCGAGCTTAGCCCAACATGCTCCAATGTTGTGTAAAGCTGAAGCAATATCGGGATGTGCTGTTGGTATCCCATAGATAGCTTTCATCATCTTTAGTGACTGTTCGTAATTCCTCATAGCTTTTCTATGATCACCAAGTTCATTACAACATTTTCCAATGCCGTGTAAAGTTGCAGCAATGTGGAGATGTGCTGTTGTTTCCCCATAGACAGCTCTCCCCATCTTTAGTGACTGTTCAAAATACCTGATTGCTTTCCTTTGATCACCAAGGACACTCCAACATTCTCCAATGTTAATTAAGGATGGAATAATGTCGGGATGTGCTGTTGTTTCCCCATGAACAGCTCTCTTCATCTCTAGTGACTGTTCGAAATACCTGATAGCTTTTCTCTGATCACCGAGTTTACACCAACAGGTTCCAATGTTGTTTAGCGACGATGCAATGGCGGGGTGTACTGTTGTTTCCCCATAGATAGCTTTCCTCATCTTAAGTGACTGTTCGTGATACATGATAGCTTTTCTCTTATCACCAAGGTCATTCCAACATGATCCAATGTTGTATAAAGATGCAGCAATATCGGGATGTGCTGTTGTTTCCCCATAGATAGCTTTCTTCATCTTCAGTGACTGTTCGTAATACCTGATAGCTTTATTCGTATTACCAAGGTCATTCCAACATGTTCCAATGTTGTTTAGTGACGAAGCAATATGTGGATGTGCTGTTGTTTCGCCATAGATAACTTTACTCATCTTCAGTGACTGTTCGTAATACCTGATAGCTTTTAGCTTATCGCCAAGGTCATTCCAACATGATCCAATGTTGTTTAGTGACGAAGCAATATCCGGATGTGCTGTTGTTTTGCCATAGATAGCTTTCTTCATCTCCAATGACTGTTCGTAATACATGATTGCTTTCTTCTGATTGCCAAGTAAAATCCAACAAGTTCCAATGTTGTGTAATTGTAAAGCAATATTGGGATGTGCTGTTGTATCTCCATAGATAGATTTCTCCATCTTTAATGACTGTTCATGATAACTTAGAGCTTTCCATTGGTCACCAAGGTCACTCCAACATGATCCAATGTTTCCAAGCAAAACGGCAATGTTGATATGGACTCTGTTTTCTCCATGTACAGTATTTTCAACTCTAAGTGCCCGTCTATAGTAGCTTATCGCTTTCTGAAAATCACCGCGACTTTGCAAGATCGCTCCTAATTCGAACAGTATTTCAATTTGCTTTTCATCGTCGCTGGCCGCCTCGATCAGAGCTGCTTCAAGCGGACGTAATGATTTATCTAAATGGAACAGCCGTCTTGCAATTCGGCTCCTTGCTAGAGATGAATTGTCAAAGATTGATTTTCGAAATGTCTTTGTCCTTTGACTTCCCTTTGCAACTGTATCCATTATGCATGTTCGTAACGGAATGGCAGTATAGTAGTACCTGAAAAGCATTTTTGAATCTGGTATGTAGAACACTGACTCAACGATAATATCATCTATGTCATGTTTATCTAGTTGGGTTTTCATCTCAGTGAGAGGAGACAGTCTGTCCTTCTGTCCTCCGTTGGCAATGTACGTTCTTAACCGCAGCTCCGCCGAGATGCTGATCAGTACAGTCAAGTGGTGGGCATCTTCAGGACTGATTCGTGTTGTCTTAAGCAATTCTTCTATCATTCTCCACACACTTGGGGTCGTAATATTGCAGCAAATACTCAACACATCGACGGCTACACTAGGAAAACGGTATATCTCTTTCTTGACATCCAAAAGTTGTCCCTCGGGCTCATTATTACCTATTTGCCGAATATTATCCGCCAGTGTTAGCATTGCTGACAGTCGTGACAGCGCAGGTGAACGATCTACGCTTTTGTTGACTCTGTCGACATACTCGTCAACCAAAGACTCGTCTCCTGTTAGGTAGGCCACCCGTCTGAGGATGTCTGACAGGTGATAGCCTTCCGCCAGGGCGATGCGCAGATTTTGATACTCGGTCAACTTGGTAGGAGTCTGGATGAGACTTACAGAAGGTTTGCTTTTGGTTTGGTCTCTTCCAAAAGGAGTCTTAGAAGCCCATGGCATGAAGCCATCAAAGGCGAAGCCGCGAGGTGTGACGGAATCAAAGAACCAATCTTTCTCCGGGTCTTCCGACAGGAAGTCGTTGAGTGACGGGATGGCCATGGCTGGGAGGATGGTTTCCCCAAGGTTGATGACTTTTAGATGTAAGTAGTGTGTGAGGTTTAGGAAGTACCTCCGTGTATCATCATCATCCTTCCCTTCCTCAATCAGAATGGCGAACTCCAGGTCGGAGTACGGCGTGACCAGTTCTGTGGCCTGTGACCCCAACCCGATGAAAGCGTACTTACACGGAGGAGGACCGAGTTTGGCGATACATTCATTAGTCAAAATTTGAACAAACTCTTGTCTTTCAATCGTGATACTTTTGAACAAGTTCTTTATTGCATTAGCTCGTTTGATCTCTACTTCTTTCACAACAGGATCATCTTCATCATACTGATAAGGGTTGTTTTCCTGGTGAATTTTTTCGAGCTTAGATTTTACAAGGGCGCGCATGTTTACGAGTTCCTTTATGTGTTCTAACGCGCTGCTGTACGGACACGCTTCACAGTCTATACGGCAGATGTTTCTAAGAAACTGTTCTTCGGTTTCTTGTAACCTTGTTATCATGTTTTGTTTGTCTCCATCTGTCCGTGCCATGGAGGCGTTATACAGAGCTGCTGCCTGTGTGAATGTCCTACCTTCTCCTGTCCGCTTGCCTCGCTCGACGTAGACGTCGCCCAACCTGCACAGGCAGTCGGCTTCTTTTGCCTTGTCGGGTTTACTCGGATCTGTAGGTGAAGTTGAACAAGCGAAAATTCTAGTTATATTCCCAACATATCACATTAATTTGTTGCATAGATAGTCGTCTTGATATTCAACATGAAAATTGAATTATTAAGAAGGAACTCGAGAGAAGATATATCTATAGTCATATCAATTGTATATGAACTTGAAGACAACTGTAATTGTTGGATAGAGGAAACTTTATTGGTGCAACTGCAAAGTTTAGACAAGACTTGTACTTGAATGATAAGGTGCTGTATGTGTAGAAAGCCCATAAGAGGCAATGCATAACAGACCGTGCACAAGCTTCAGGGCGGCTGCCAGGTTCTGCTCAGCTGCGGTCAGGTCTCCATTTCCCAAGTCATGATCTGCCATCTGGATGTACCTGTGATAGGAGCTGATCATCAAAACATATGTTAACTCCAGGACCTATATATTAAAGCAAATTTAGTTCACCAAAATGACAAATTCACAGCTAAAAAGTGTTACTTCAGTGGAATTGCAATGTAAACGTTCATTCATATTATTTATGAACCTTACTTGATATGCCGTCGAAATATCAATAGGTGCACAAAAATCAGAAGGACCCAGAGGACCCTTGTTCGAACGTACATTTGGAGTTCGCCATTAATGACGTCATTATCATTTGAGGGTGCAGTTGAGTGGCCCATCCGTCCTCTGACGTATTGTTGTCGCTGTGTACGTGTTGACCTCTATGTGAACCGATAAGAAGTGGTCAATAAAAGGTGAAAAATCAGCATTATTCCTTTTCAAGTATCCTTAAATCCCTTATGAAGAGCCCAAATCAACATTTCCAAGCAAACCAATCAATTAATCAAACAATTAAAGTATTTTAAGTTATGCGTGGTTTATGAGATGACATGAGCAGAGTGTATCAGAAATCTTGACTCTCAGCTGCTGTATTTTGCTTGAAACGTGACTGAATCCTCCTTTAGCAACGCCCTTAGCAACAGTTTTGCTAATGATTCTGGAAGAAATGACGTTGAGAAAACAATATGTTAATCATGAAACATTACAATACTTTTCCTTACACTTCTACTAAAATAATCAGAGAAAAATACATCGGAAAAGTTTGTTCTGCATAGCGGTTTTGTTGTGGAGTACGATCTAAATCTCCTTAGCAACGGCCCTAGCGACAATATTGTCAATAGAAGATGGCAGATGTGTCCTCCTCCACCGTGGAGGAGATATGGACGCGGCGTCCATATCTCCGGATTTCAATGACGGATTTTGATTATTTAAAGTTTCATATACAGGGTATGATACCGACGGTAGGTCTTTCCCATCAGGCAAGTTCCCAAAGGTACCACGAATAATTGCCTGATTTTGCAAAAAAGTAAACAATTCGTTTTTTTGTACCAAAAATGCTTGAAATCGGACTTTTAAGGCCCATTTTTGTCATAAGCAGAATTTTTGAAAAAAAAAAGATTTTTTTTTAATTTCCTACAAATTGTATCTGCCTACCAATTTTGATCGAAAAACATTCATTTCATGTTTAGTTTTTTGCCCCCCCCCTTGGAAAACTGTATTATATCTTAATGCTAAGCTCGCAAAAAAGTAATACCACAATTTGAGCATAAAAATCATGCTAAGACCCCTCTACCACAAAATTAGGTCAAACCTTTTCTGTAAGGTGGGTTCAACGAAATCACATTTGTGTACTAAATGCGTTTGAATGTCAAAATCATTTTTAAGAACAATGAAGAACATGGAATAGATCTCTGTAAGTCGTTGCTATCGCATACTAGTTGGCAACCTTTTCACTCACCTTAGTTTTAGTTGTGGTGATGTATTGTCTGATTTTTGCTGTGTACAGTAAGCGATGGACGATGACAACTGTTCCCTGTACGTTGTTACACCGCGCCAGTGCAGTGTTGTACAGGGCAGTAGCCTTAGTCAAACATGGCATGTCACTAGTTTCTGTTCCTCTTTTCAGGTACACGTCACCGAGACTTTTGATCGCTTCTGTTTTCAACATGTTGTTGTCGTTTACAATTCCCTCCACCATCAACTGTGCGTATCCAACCAGCACAGAGTCAGTATCACCACCGACGGCCAGTTTCTTGTCAAGGTCTTGAAACTTTCTCGCCACCTTTGCAGGTGTATTCGTTTCCTTGTCTTCAGTTGGTTGTTCCTTACCCTGTGTCTGTGATCCTTTTGACGACACCCTTTGCAAAAGCCTCTCCGTGTATTCGTATCGGTGTTCTATACCTTCTCCCTGATCCCGATGGTCACACCGGACCATAGCAGATATGTAAAGAGCCAAGGCCATGTTGATCATCTCTACGTCCTTCCCGAGTCTTCCCTTCTCCGAGTTCACGTCGCCCAGACTTTTGAGCAGCTCCACTTCCGCAAGCCTGTCCTTGTCAGCCACGGCGTCCACCAGGGCACGGAGGTAGCCTGTCTCCGCACGGGCTAGTCCGTACCTCCTGCCCTTCGCGTCCGTCTCACGGAGTTTCTCACAGACCCTCAACATGGCGAAACTGTGCTAAGGGAACGTCTGTAAACTCGTTGCCTCCACGGGCGCCCTTCCCTGTGTTAGCTTTATTCGCCTGACATGAACAAAACACAGGTGTCAGATTGCACATGGTAACATTACGTCATCTGTTAGTTCAAAGGTCACAATGCACCAAGGCCTCGCTACTACTAGCACTCGTAAACATACTAGTTTCTGGTAACCTGCCACACGACCTGAGACCTACGTGCTCAGGCTGGGAACTGAAATGCTACGGGTTTAAAGAGTCTTTAAAGGGGTTCATGGTTCTAAGCGCAACGAAAATGCACTGCGGGTAAAATGGCAAATATAAAGGTCCCTAGCTTATTAACAGTTTTTTTTGTGTGTAATTTCTCGACCTTCCGATACATTTCCAGACTCGGTGGATTTACATAACAATTTCGGACATTTATGTCTCGGGGCCTTCATCTCTGACAAAATATATCAAAGAAGGTTTAGACATTAGAAATTCCTCAAATGATTGTAAAAGCCTACAATGATTGTAAGAAACTTATCCCATACTACAACTCCTGTATTAGTTAGATATGCCTTAATTTAAGCTATAGAACTGTAGTTATGTAACGTTAGATGCCATACTTTGTACCTCGTATAATTGTTGTGCAATTAAGTTATATATATAATCTCTGACCTATTACTCACTATGCATTTCGCTGCGTAGTTTTTGTGATAATAGTAAGAGATGGTTATCTAGCATGTCAAGTGAAAATTGTATATTTATACTGAAACCGTCAGCTTTTGCAAACAGTTTGCGATCCAGGTATATTTCGTCTCTCACCAGTCTGTCGCCATCTTGAAATTCAATATACAAGAACATCACCTGACGTAATTGTATATGAGGCGTACTGTCCAAGCAGAGGTTAGGCTCCTGTTGTTTTTTAACGGTTTTTTTAGTCGTTTTTATCGGGCTTTC
>NC_049985.1:4037870-4121969 GCF_000003815.2 Branchiostoma floridae | reverse complement strand
ACACACAGAAGGAGAGGGTGGGCTAGTAAAAGGGGAAGTAACATCCTTGCGAGCTGAAAAGAGGTAAAACTTGTTGAAATAACAGCTCATAGATAGTTTTGAATTGCCGATTTTTCTACCAGGGTAATTGGTGACGCCTCAGGGGCGAGCCTGATGGTGTACTACTGTTTGTAAATGGTCTGGTTTCGCACTGGGGTCATTTAAAGGGAAGGCAATTCTGCATTTGATCATTCATGTTAGAATTGCATCGTTTCAGTGATATGCATTTCTATTTTCACATAGACTCCACCATGTACCAACACAAGACGACAAAATGTCACTGTATTCAGAGGTGTTGGCTGATCTTAACGACGCTGATGGGGTTCGCTTTCTACATAGCGGACTTCGTCACCGATGTCGTCCTAGCGGTGGAGTACTACAAAAACAGCGACTACTACTGGTTCGGCCTGACGCTGGGGTTCGCCTTGGGGCCTCAGATCATCGTAAACCTCGTCCTGATGTACCTGGATGGCTGCAAGTGGTACTACCTGCTCTTGCTAGGTGTCCCGGGCAATTACGTCCATGTAAGTAGAAGTAACGTTTGTACACAGTCCCAAGCCACTGTTGCCCCATCTTCGGGTTAAAGGGGCATTCCACTCCAGACGGGACTGTTATTTTCGAATAGGTATCAATTGTAGGAAGTGACAAATGTATGCTACGTAACAATAAACGATAAAGTACCCGGTAGCCCCACGCGCATCAAAAAGCATTCAGTCTTCTACAAAACTCCCCAGGTACCCTCCAATAATCAAATCAATCAATCTCACCCTATGGCTGAAGACAATGTACCTGACAAAGCCTGACTTAGCTTGGGTTACAAAGCTAATTTCAGGGGCGCTAAGAAAAATACGTCCTGTTATGTATTCTTTGATATCTCGGAACCTTCTTGGTGTGCTTAGCCGTCATTTCTGCCGAAAATATTCACGATAAAGGAAGTGTCTATACGTATAGGGAATGCATGGGTTTAGTGAGTGTCATATTGTTTTATGCTGCGTAATTCGCCACAAGTGGAATTCCATTAAAAAGGTTGGCTGATCATGTATTCATTGATACATTATCTATTGGAAAATAACTCCCTTCTGCAGTGGATTGCCCCTTTAAGGTCTGGGTGGTAATTGACGCACTGTTTCTTCAAAAAAAAGTCTGCCGTCCTAAGTTAGTTAGCCTACACTTTAAAAGGTGCATGCAGTTCTTATGTAGCCTGGTATTTAGCCGCATCAAAGCTCCCGAGTCTCTCCTGTCCTCTCCGCAGAGCGGTGAACAATAATGGAAATCTGTATTAGCGATAATGTAAAAATTAGCAAGTTCAGGGTGTCATAATCTTATCCGTGAACATTCCGGGTCATAAGAAATCACCCCACACAGCAGTCCGCTATCTCAAGCGTCCAAAAGTCTAATTATTAAACTTTCTGACAAGCGAAACATATCGCAGCTGTCAAATCTGCCGCCATATTGCCTTTCCGTGACGTCATTTTAGGGACTGACCACTTCAAATTAAGGGTCAGCACAGGCCGAAAAGATAAACCAAAACCTTGTTTTTTTGCCGAATCTGAACATCTGCAACCTACATTTCTCACCAATATGAAATGTTTCTTACATTTCCCTGCTACAAGTAGAAAATAGGCTAAAATACTGTATGGACTCGTTTGGGGCCTTTCGCGGCTACGTCAATTAGGGTCATTGCCCCACAATAGTATTTGCGGAGAGGACAGAAGAGACTCGGGAGCTTTGATGGGCTAGATATACCAGGCTATTTCATAAGTCACGGTGCCATATACATAGGCTTGACGCACTTTTCTTCCAGAAAAAGTTTGCCCAAACAGAAGCAAATTGTTACGCTCTCATCTGCTCCCTAAAGGGTCTGCACGTTCTCTTCTTTTCTTAAGTTACAAGTTTTCTTATCTTATTTCTGAATCATACATACATACATACATACATACATACATACATACATACATACATAATACATACATACATACATACATGCATACATGCATACATGCATACATGCATACATACATACATACAAACGCTACCCTAAACATAACCTTGTTGGCGAAGGTAGTAAAAAATTTTGTTTCTGAAATAAGGTTTATTGCACCCTAGCAGCTTTCGGAAAAACTACAGTTGGCTGTTGATGAAAGGATAGTTCAACACGGTCATTGATAATGAATGGAACATTTGCATACCTCCAGGTCCTGTACGATTCCTGTATCAAAAACAAACCCGAGGACATCGAGACAGAAGACTGTCGGGCCGTGAACGACCTCTTACCGCTGGCCAGACTCGTCAACACCCTGCTCGAGTCCCTGCCGGAACTCTGCCTGCAGATCTACATCCTCCTCCGGACGGGCCAGCTGAGTAGCCTCGAGAATCAGACTCTACTGATCTATCAGGGTGTCACCATTGCAGCGTCCTTACTATCCTCGCTATACTCCATTATTGTGTGGGAGACTCACTTCCCGAATGATATGGTCTTGGTTTGGGGCCTGCTTGTTTTTGTGTGGAAAATTGTCGACCTACCAGCGCGGATCTTAGCTTTCTCCCTATTCGCTTCCATGTACACATACTGGGTGTTTGTGGTTGTGGGTGCGCACTGGTTGATCATGGCAGTGATAGAGAATGTGTTTTGTAGGTATTTTCGTAAAGGCAGCGGTTGGATGGAGTCAGCAGCCGATGTGACCTCAGACAGTAACTGTTGCGTGCAGTTTATGTTTAACACGTTCGTGGTAGCGCCAGTGGATGTGTTTACCTGGGTCACCTTTGGGTCCAGACGGAGGAGTGCAGTACAACCCATTGTTAACAATGTACTCATGTTGGTGGCAAACATTGTGATGGTGTCATTGCGGTATTCCGTGATTATTGGCGCACAGGAGAATGTGTCTTGGTACGACGTCCCTTCTCTGGGGGTGGTGCTAGCAGGGTCCCTGGTTTCTCTCTCATTACAGATTTTGTACTGGGTGTGTTACGAACCGTCATGTCGATGTAGCCCCCTGAGAGATGCGTAGGGAATAAGATCTTTTCTTGAAATGTTTGAACTGTGATTTAATCCAACACAAAAATTGGACTCACCCAAGTTTTCGACTGCACAGCATCAGTCTTTGTCAAAGAATGAACAATCCACTGCTATCGTGACGTCACGTTATGCAGATAGAACTCCTGACTAAGTGAGTAGTGGATTATAGGTTGCAGGAAGTCTATGGCGCTCACCGTCTCTATTCAGGGATGGCTGTAAAGCTCTGATGTAGATGGCTTCTTTAATCCCTCTAGTGAAAAGTCTGATTCTGTGTCCAAGATCTCAACTTTGTCCTGTGAAACTGAACTGCCCGGCGATTCTATGTGAATATGTTAGGAAACTTCTGAGGTTGTTGAACCCTTGCGTTTGTTCTCAAGGAACCTGGTCTTTCATTCCTTGACAACGACTGATGCTGTGCAGTCGAAAATTTGGGTGAGTTCAATTTTTGTGTAGGAAATTACAGTTCAAAGATTTCAAGAATGACTTCTACCAACACAGATGAAATTTCAAGTTAAAATAAGTTCTTTTATTTGTATTGGACACAACCGTATGGGTTCATGGATGGCATTTTATGTATTTCCTACATTACTGGGAGTGTTACAAATATATTTCCTGTCAGCTTGACGTCAAAAACCTCTTAGATAGTAAATCTTGAAGTCTATTAAAACAACAAGAGAATTTGTCTTAACTGTATATGTGACATTGACAAAAATCTATTTGATTTGAATCAGTTCAATTCTATTCACCACTGACTAAAATTATATATATGTTTGTGCTGTTGTAATAAATCATAGTTTGATAGGTTAAGTCTGAACAGTTTCTGTAAAAAAAATTGTTCATGTTCTTCAGATGTATTCTTCAGAGTGCCTGCCTAGTTACATTTTGTATTTCTTATTGTGAACTTGACTTTGAGTGAATAGGGGATTGGATCGTAGGCTGCAGTTTGTATGTATCCCGATAGATGGCGGTATTAACACACGCATGGTTGCATTGATTGTCAACAAGCAAAATGTACGAAACTGTATATTTCCTATCAAGTGGTATGTTTCCATCATATCTATTTTTGTAAAATTCATATATTTACATTATTGATCTTGTTTAACTTATGTTGAGTTAATCACAGCCAAGTTATCAATTACCCTTATGTTTGATTAGTTACGTTTTATGTTATACGATTATTGTTATGTTTATGTTGTTTGATTTGGGCTTCCTAATTCCTTGGAAATCAGTTTTTCAAAACTGTAGGGACTATCGTAAAAAAATTCATAGATAAATAAAAATCCTTTGATTGTCTATTTTAGACTACTATTAGTCATTTTTTAGTTGTTCAGTATGCTGACTAGCCTTTACTAAGGAGCTTTAAACGGACCATTGTGAAGGTCATTGTGTGTGATGTACATACTGATGACGTCATGTCAATAGGAATATAAAGTATGATGATAACCAAAACGTCTTCGTCTGCCTCGACAATCAGAAGATGTGATACCTAGCCGATTTAAAGTAATGGGGGCAAGGTTATAGACAGGTCAGAAAACAGACGCATTCGTTTGAATAAGGAGGCTGTCTTGATCAGAAATTCTACACCGGTTATGAATCTTGAAGAGGGGGATACAAACTCAGTGACATTTTGTACTGCATCAGCGATACCTACATGTAGCTACAGTGAGAAGTTGAACCTGTCATCTGACGGCGCACTGAAACGTCGACTGGGTATGACTTTTGACTGTGTTGAAAGAAACCTTTACTCGATGATTTACCAACCTGATCAACCTACTATTACAAATCTTTGAACTGCAAGTTGTTAAACTACAACCCAAACACTTTGTACGAGCTGAGGTCACAATGCCGCCACCTGCGAGTATCGAGTATAAACAGACCCCCTGTTTGCTCACTGTTTGTCCCAAAGTTGTCCCAGCTCGACCCTAACCTCACAAAGCCGACATTACCAACACATAATGCTGAAATAATGAGGTACGCTCGCTGGTGCAACGTCCGTAACCGGCGGGGTTTTGACAACACCGGGCGAAACTCTCGTACAAACACCGTGAGCGATGTCAGACCAAACATCGACCCAACCGGCGGTCGCACATCACCGCCCGCCCATAGGGTGGGGACACAGGGGCGCCCTTTTAACCGTGTTCTGTACATGGTGACAAAATATACAGGGGATTGTACTGAGCGATAAGGATTAACAGTGTTTTGTGTGGAGCCTTTCTCCGGCGTGTTTACACACGAGAAACGGTTCTGTGACTGCAGGGCCCGTACACCTGTAGTGAAACACGTCGCACAAGGAGACCGACTGAACACTCTGGTATGCAGCAAGGCTCTATGATCATCGTAGTGTTCCTTGTTTCCTGATATAATATAAAAGCACAACCAGTACAACTGTTAGAAGAAATGTTTGGCGTTCCGACCACACGTCGTGGGAGAAGAAGAACGTTGACAACCACACGGGAGGCAGAGCCGAGTGAACCGCATCCACCGGGCGCGACGAGAAGCTCCGTCGGCAGATTTCTTCGCCTCCGCCGAAAGATTAGGAGGAAGATGTCCGTAGAGAAAACCAGAAGAAAGACACAGGGGCTATCTGAAGGGATATGGCCTAGGGGTGCGTACCTAGTGCTGCCGGCTTTACAAGAAGTTACCGAGGATGTTACGGAGAGGTAAGAACCCCATTATCATTAAGAACCCTCTATATACGGGTAGGGCATAGTGAATCAATCCTATACGTACTGTATAGCAAAAAGGTTCTGTCCACTGCCATTATTTCATTTTATTCCATCTTGTGCTATTTTGACAGGACAATTTCGGCATGTATATATGAATTCTCCACATTTCTATTACTATAAGTATTAGGCTATATATACTTATGCCTAGGGGCGACATTTTTGCAGACACTGGTTTAAAGTTATAATAATATTTTCGTGCTAATAAAGAGAAACCTGTGTTCAGCCATTTTGAACTAGCGAATGAAAGCTAGTATGTATAATCCAATGTGTGCATTTAGGGCGTTCCTTGCTGAATCTAAGCCTTCATGGTTCATTCGACATGATTACAAGATTAAAAGTTACAGTTGAATTCCTATACACTACAAAACGCTAAACTAGTCTTCCTACTGATCATCGTCTTGTTGGCTTCTTTTCGCCAACGAAGATTCAAACCAAGTATCTGTACCAGGCAGTAAGTATAACTAAGTTGAAATGGTCCCTTGACAGTCGTCATCTCAGTAGGGAGTATTGGAAAGAATAGATCTAAATGATAGTCAGTCGCTGTACATGTAGGAACAATTAAAGTTTAGAATTCTACAGTTACCTTTATGTCCGTTAGTAATTACAATCTTGCGATTTTTACAACGACAAAATGTCTAACCAGACATGAATGTCAATACTTCATGTTTTCTATCTGTTATGTATTATAGATTAAATGCTTTGAAAATAATACAGTGAGCTCTTCCTCTTAATACGAAGATCCACTGTCCTGATACAACCAACTATACCAAGTTACAGTGATTGTTTTGGTTGTAAGACCTTATTCAGCGTTCTTTGGTAATAACAGTACGTTTTGGCACAACATACCCCAAACACACAGGATTCCAAAGAAGCTGGCAAAACAACATCGCCATGTTAGCATTGTCCCACAGACGGTCAAGGTCAACGGTGTTCTTTTCCAAGGTCACTTTGTTATCATCTTTACATCACGTGACCACTCCACAGTCAGGGGTATTCAAAACAAACGATGGCAAAGAATAAAATCCTTTATTTTCGCACAATGGTTGTTTTTGAAGTCATCGAAACACTGTAGATTTTAAGCAAAAAATACGTTTAATTCTCTGGCGTTTTGAAATTCGGCGTTCAACAAGTTCAACAAATTCAACAGAAGGCCATTGACAGAATGACGCCAGCGTTAGACCTACAATCACAGTTCCTTTAAGTGGGTTGTTCCTAAGACTCCTTTTAAGACGCACGTTTCTTAAAGTGGGTTGTTCATGAGACTTCTTTTATGGCGCACGTTCCGACGTGTCAAGAGTCAAGACATTACCCCAGCGGGAGTCTAACCGTTCATTCCTCACAAATGTGTCACTGTCAAGACGCGTGTGTTTGTCACGATAAAAAAATCACAGTTCTCTCTCTCTGTTGTTTTCAAACCTCTCGCGCTGTATATAGCACGCAGTAGGCCGGTCTATTGAGGATATGGCCGCTGTTTAAGTGTTTTATGTGTCTTTCAATTACCGTCATTTCGTCCATTTTCCTTGTCAAGTTGCACTTAACACTGTGCCCCATTTTCTACATGATGAATAGTTTGATTATAATAGTACCTGTTGTAAAGGTTGATTTGATGTTTGCTTTTTACTGGTGCCTACGTCACCGCATGTTAGTCATTCTAACGGCTTGTTTGCCGAAATCGCAGGTTTAATTTAGTGCCTTTGACTTTGCACGTCGGCCGCAGGTTGGGCTATCAGTATATCGAGGTAAAAAGTGCGTAGTCGTCATAAAAAGGACTATGGGTCAAGTGAAAATTAGGAATAGAATTGATGACCTAGTGAAATGTTCAGACAGCACTGGTGCACTGAATGCATTTCTTTGCTGGCTATGCCTAAATTTTGTGTGTGTTTGTGTGTGTTCTTGGGATATTTATGCTATATACTTATAGTATATAATTTATTACGCTTCATTTCTCGGACATATGCTCTTTATTAATTCGCACATATTACATGACTTAAAAACAATATTCAGAAACGAAATACATGCAGGGGGAGGAAGCATATGTGGCTTTACTCTCCTAGCATAGGTGGGTGGGGAAAATCGTCACTCTCCAAGCAGAGGTTGGTGGGGAAAATCGTGACCTTTTCCTTATATGCCGTATTTTTTGACCAGGCGGAGAGTATATCTATATGTCTTTTGAATTATTTGCTATCAAATTTCAAAGAAATTACTGTGATAGAACCAACGGCCGACAGGAGTCTAAGATTGTACTAGTGCTTTACGTAGTATGACATTTGAATGTTTTACGACATGTGCACGACCATCTCAAGAATGCCCTCGCGGTTTCTGACCATAAGACGATCGCGCGATGTACGAGTATTTGACCGGGAACAGAAATCACGTAATTGAACTACGCTCATGACAACAAACTCAAAAGTAATGCCCTCAAAGCCAGAACACGCACGTACTCTGTACAGGGTTCGTTGTTAATCCTAACAATACGTGACAAATCCTGGCTCTACTGCGATCGTACAATGTCAACTGTCACGGTTGGTTTGAAGTCGACACGTTCAAGTTCAAAGTGGTGTAATATAACGTTATTGCACGGGCAGCTGTGTTTTGACAAGGCGGATCCACTTAAGTTCTTGAAATAGATTTAGAACGAGCCATGCTGTCAATCAAATCAGTTCAACTGGATAGTCAATCGAATAAGGTTGACATCTTTGCCTTCTGTGCATTAATTTCCCCGGTGAAAACTGAGGTATTAGTTTTGGTGTGTCCGTGTGTCCATGCGTGTGTGAGTGCGTGCGTGCGTGCGTGCGTGCGTGTGTGTACGTGCGCGCGTGCGTGCTTGTGTATGTGTGTGCGTGCGTGCGTGTGTGTGTGTGTGTATGTGTGTGTGTGCGTGTGTGTGTGTGTATGTGTGTGTGTGTGTGTGTGTGTGTGTGTGTGTGTGTGTGTGTGTGTGTGTGTGTGTGTGTGTGTTTGTGCGTGTGTGTTCTTGGGATATTTGTGCTCAGCATACCTCTAGAACATCTGGATGGATTGTACTGATACTTGGTATGTGGATAAGGGTATAGAATAAGAAGGCCAAGCTTGATTTTTGGCCCCCATTTGTGTGACCTTGGTACTGCAGCAGAACTTCTGACTTTCGTATCTTTGGTCCTGGTCTTGGATTTACTCTTCTTTGGGACGGCCTAGGTGTCGCTGTGGTCTCAAACGCGTGATTGACCAGAGATGCCTCTCGCCGCTTGGTGGCTCTGCAGTGAAGAGAATGCGGTGCCAAACGTGACCAAACAGAGCGCTTCCCAGCGATCATGACAGATGTGGTTTACGAGGAAAAGCAATGGTAGAGTGATACAAGTTGTGAAACATGCGGGAAATTAATGGTTTCTATTGTTTCTCTACAACATGCAACACATCTTACTTCTATTATCAAAGCTGACAAAAGACGTTTGCTCAAGAAATCCCTCAGTTTTCATCGATAACTCTACCTGTTGTTCGCCCGGTGAAAGCATTCGTCGGTAGTGTGATTAATAACAATAACTATGATAAATCCAATAATCTTACCCTATGGCGGTACAATATCCGGGTGAACTCACCACGCAACTTTTCGCCGGTAGCCATAGCAACGACAGACTGACAGCAGAATGTTTCTGATTTCATTTTTTTCCTTATAGAAAAACCCCGAACAACTTTCTGTATACATGATTTGTAGCCTCCATAGCAGGCTCTCTGGGCCCTTTCCCGTCTTTGTTTTGGGCTCATGATACACATTTTCTGGCCATTTCTTTTTGTACTGGGTCGCTGACTGTCTACGGCGCCGGCAGTCAACGAGCCAGTACAAAAAGAAATGACCTTCAAAAGCGTATTTCTGCAAAAGTGCTCCACCCAAAAGAGCCGGTTATGGAGGCTGTAACGTTAATTGGTTACTTGAATACTTTGTCCGTCACGTACAACGACTCGTTCACCTGGCCTGCTTGACATCAACAGTGGAATTACCCATTAAAGTTTATCAAACTGGAGGTTTTTACTCTGTTCAGGTCTCCACTCTGTTTCTGACCAGTGAAGAAACTTATGAGATATAACTTAACGTCCCAACATTTAAAATCCTTAACATTGATTCTACAAAACCAGATTGCCCGTGATGTGGGGTTGTGGGTCGAGGGCATAAAGTACAGTATGGGGGACAGGGATGTCGGGAAGGGGAGAGTAGACCTGGTCCTGGCAACCCGCCCGTGATAATGATGATGATGATTTTGTTTCTTTTTGGCTTACTAACTTTCTCTTTGCTGTTGCTGCTAACATTGTGTTTAAGCCGGTGCCACACAGCAGAAAAAGCAGCTGCCCCTACGAGACTGCAAGCTCTGAAATTTTCGGCGGCAGTACGGCTGGTGTCGATCCTCTTGATCACTGCGCTACATTTAGGGACCTGTCGATGTTTGCAGGTTTCCGAGCCACATCCAAATACATGTAAATGTCACAATGTATTGTTCTTGTTTCAACCTGAATAAACTCAAGTTAAAAGGAAGAAGAATACACGATCGATTCCCCGGCGTTTGTGAAATTCGCCAACCTTGTGGCGATAAGTGTGACGCCGACAGTGTGACGCCGACTTAACAAGAATGGTCTGATTTTAAGCGCCTTGCTGGCATGCCATTCTGGCTTTTTCTGTCTGACTTTATTTATCTTAATGTATGGGAGAAAACTGTACGGCACTATGCCATGCCCCCCGTGGAGTAGATCAGCTATCAGAGAAAGTGAAGTAAATGAAGCTTGTAGATTAAACAAAAGCTGGAACCCTTTTAGAACATCACCATTTTCCGATTACTTTCACTACATGAACATTTAGACGGGGAACATGGGACCCGACAGAAAACAAGGACAGCAAGTGAAGCGAGAGAACCAGGTACATGAAAGTAATTTGTCCCAAAAGTCGATCCGTCCATTAGCTATCGTCTTTTCTAAATGGAGCAGCAAATATTTGGACACGTTTGTGACAGTTTTGAAACGGAGAAACGAAGTAAGGGAAATTCAGCACCTAATGGTCGAGGACGATATACAGGCGGGTACAATCTGAAACTTTTTATGTCAAGGGTCAACAGACATCTTTTTTTTTTCCACAAAGACAGAACGAAAATCCAAGCACATATTCTGAGATCTCCGCAAATACTGTACCTGGAGAAGACATGAGTTGATGGGTACAAACTTCAAACGCTCAAAGCCCACACAGATTGTTATAGATTTATAAATTCCCCTATATAAACCTCCTATAGTAACATCCAATCATCTCATTCAAACAAGCTTTGTGGTTCGTTCGTTCGGTTTTGGTAGCACTGTTAGGGTTGAACGACCTCTAGGTCACTTGTTCCTGTGAAAAAAATTGATCTAGTTTGTGTAAAAGCTCCTTGGTTTGTGGAAGAAATTACCACAGAACAGAAATGTACCTTTCCAAACCAAGATTTCTTTCATAGCACTATCCAGTATAGTTGTGTTTTTTCTGTAAACCACCTGTTTGAAGTAAGATCTACCTTGATGTCACAGTCAGTCATCAGGCCGGGAAAGGTCCCGCCGCGGGTGGGAAGTTTTTGGGCGCGACTTTTCCACACAATGCTATCCAATTATAGGTTATCTGGACAGGTATTTCCACCCCTGTGCCCAGCGTACCGAAAACACATTTCTAAAGAGGATTTCAATAGTAACATGTCAGTGTGGGAAAAAGACATGTACGACATTAACACATGCTATTTACACCTTACTGTAACACTGATTTGAAAGGAAATGGCAGAGAATTACTTAATGCCATTCTTGTGACGTATTTACAAATAAACGCAGCGTCAGATTCAGGGCTGCTGTTTTTGTACTCAGTTTGGTAATATTGAAGCACAAATATATACGGTACACATGAAGTCCACTTCAGCCCCCTTCATATCTCTCTACATCAACGTTGATTAACCTTTGGGAACCACGTGGTTAATAATAGCTGCGTTTGTCACAGGAATCGCCGTAGATTTTGCGGATGATTAGCCACAGTGCCCGGGCGGCCACATACTGAGAAATTGTTGTTGTTATTGTTGTTGTTCTTGTGTCACGGTAACGACGTGGTGGTAGCAGGCGGGACTACCACTTCGGTAGGGTCAGCCGGTACAATCGGGAGTTCGTCGAGATTTCTACGGTGCTGGGAGCGTAGCTCGCCCGCCCAGTTCGTCAGCGCAAGCCGGGGAATGTTTTACGGGTTTGGGTTACCTTGCTCCCAATTGAACTCCCACCGCGTGAGGCTACTCCTACCGTGTAAACCTCAGGATTACCACAGGCGGTAGAGAGCTTTATTTGCCCCGAAGAAATCTTGGCCAAGCCGTGATAGCTAGTCTGCTTATCTTATCTGGTGGCGTCATCTCAAGGTCCAGAGTATGAAGTTCAGTACTGCACACACAAACAGGTGTGGTTGCACCTGCTGATACGTACAGGTGTGTGCCCACCTGTCTGGCTGTGCAGGTGCCCGTCATGGCACACCTGCGGGAGGACGGCCAGGTGTGCTGGGACGACAGGTGGGAGAGGAGGCGGCAGAAGTACAACCTCCCCCCGCTGTACATGTGAGTTATTCTCGGTCTCTCTACAGCACATTCATGTGCTACTTGATAAAGTATATCTTCTGACTCAATGGCCAAAATCTAGGGTGTAAAAACATGTTTAAAACCTCGAGATTTCTTGGATGCCTTTACTATTGATAAGTCGTCAGAATATTTCCTGCATGGAGTTGAGAACCTGCAGAAAACCGTCGACCAAGAAAATGTTGTTTAGCTTGTGTCATAAAAAATCGTATGCAGGTGTTATACAGTTTCTTCATATAGGCAGATTTTGCGTGAAGTTGTATTCTTGCTGCTTTTTCTGTCTTATTTTATTCCAACAGAGGCCATGTGTATTAATTGTGAAACGTTTCACAGTTTCCAGATTTAGAGTTCCATATGATTGAGGTATCAAACCAAAGTGTGAGAGACTTGACACTTGTATTTGCTTTATCGATATAATTTTGGTAACGCAACGATCACACGACGCAAAAATGTGCAAACATTAATATCAGCGCCCAGAAAAATGACCAAAACAAACTGTGACCTGTCACATAGCTCGCATAGCCGTCGGTCTGCCTAGAAACACGCGAGCATACTTGTAGGGTTGCCTGGATAGAGGGACTATAGCGATCATAATGGGGTTATAAACATGTGGTTGTTGCTTGTTGCTAGTCTCTATCATATACAATATAATAATCGTATAGTAGCGGTGCAGTAATAGGAGACTTTGGCCAAGTTTGGATAAAAGCGTAGTACGAGTTAATTGGCCAAGGAGTGAACTGACCGGCCGGCGGTGATAGCTGGATAGACTGCAAGAATGACTGAAATCCCATGACAACTTATTTGTAATTGTCCCCATTTGGTCAAATTCTTCTCTTTTGCCATCCAGCTGATACGTCTGCTTGTTGCTAGCAGGAAAATAGCTTGCCCGAAGAGACTATGTTTGATCTCTAATGGGATATTTGTGTCTCCAGTATACACTGCCGGTATCCACTCTAGCACTTTCAGGGATCGACCGATGTCCACATAACCTCCACTAGGCCTTCCTACGGGGTTACGGGATCATAGAATTCTGCAAAACAAAAAAGAAAATCAGGAAATTGGCCAGGGCAGTAAGTCTACACCAAGGTTCATGTTTCCCATCCTGCGCGGCCCACCAACAACTCTTCTGGTAGCAAAACTCCTCTGGCAAACCATTCTCCCTATAATAGCCATCGTAGTCAGTCTGTTACAGACTAATGTGCGGAGGTCACCAAGCCCCATTGAGCATAACATGTTGAGTAGGTTGTCAGGCACAAAGAATGATCTCGACTCTCTGACGGAGATTGTGATATTCGACGATCTCAGATCTTAGCAATCAACAAATGAGACCGAAGGAAGTTAAGAGTGTGACAACAACTTATGACACAACAACTTATAACAAAATCAGCGAAAAAACTCGCAAAATTCACAGGCAGAGATAGCTGCATTCTTTCTCTGTTTACTAAAGGTTAAAGACCACTTACTTGTGCAAGCAAATAATGAGCGAATGAAAGACCTATAATGTACCGTTGTGGTCCCATATAGGGTAAAGTACAGTATTCATAGATAAACGTAAATAAATGCATAGGGTGATAATAGACCCAAAATAGTGTACATAAACTCAGTGATGTGGTAGCGGTATGGTCTATCTAACTTTCTATTATAATTACTACTAGTACCTCCATGAAACAAGAGGGCATTCCGCGCGCGCGCGCGCGCGCGTGTGTGTGTGCGTGTGTGTGCGTGTGTGTGTGTGCGCGCGCGCATGTGTGCGTATTTGTGCTTCCATATATATATATTTGTGGTCAGCATAACTCGAGAACCCCTAGATGGATTGTGATTAATTTGGTATGTGGGGAGGTTTTAAAAAGACAAAGGTCATGGTTAACTTTGAATCCCTTTCGGGTATCCTTGGTACTGCAGCAGAACTTCCTTTTTTCGTACCCTTTGTCAATGACGTGGACATGCTTAGCTGAAACCGTATTTAACAGAATGTTTATTCACAATCATGTCAAAGAGCACTGCTTTCATCTCCGTACATTGTACTTATATATTACCCTTTTTTGTTTACTGGTCAGTAGCCCGTGGGTACACATTCTCGCCTAAAAAGTAAAACCTAATTAATCATTGTTCAACAGAAAGCGATAAAGGCAACAACGCGGGACCAGTGCTTCCAAGTTCTCTCCTAACAATCTGCTTTGAAAGTTGGAACGAAGGAGAGTTGTTTGTTTTCTCTACTAAAAGAAAAGGAGGTCATTTTCAACCTCCTTGTAGTTAGTAAAGGCACATCCATTAAAAAAATAGTTCAAACTGACTCATCTAACGAACCTATTACTGTTGTAATCCTGTCGTCAACGTACACAAAAGCTGAAAGATTACTAGTTAATGGACTCTTTTATATGTTTGTAGCACGACTTCGGTACATCAACAGTGTCGACTAGAGCTATCCTTTCATTATGTAAACCTAGAATGAAATTACTTATTGAAACACAAGACAACATTTCTAGGTTCACATTTGTCGCACGACATGTTTAAGACTTGTGTATCATTCTTGGGGTGGTTGCGGATGTGTCTCACAAACTCCAGCATGTTGTAACGAAAAAAAGTTGTCGTAAATTCTTACCAATGGTGGGTTGTGTCATACTAGCCTCGTTGAAAATCCTACCACAAAAATCATTAGACTAATGTAAGAAGCATATCTTCTATGTTTTCATAGATTTCTTCCCTTTCATTAAGGGATTAGCAGCTAATGATAGCCCCATTTATTTCCGTATTGTTCGAAGGCGTCCTAAATCCTTACCAATGTTAGGTTGTGTCATAACCTCGTTAAAAATCCTACAACAAAAAAATCATGAGGCGAATGTAACAAGCTTTTTTAAGATTTCTTCCCTTTCATTAAGGGATTAGCAGCTAATGATAGCCCCATTTATTTCCGTATTGTTCTAAGGCGTGACAGGCGGGGCTGTGAATGGGGGATTTGCGTGAAAAGAGGTCTTCTATTTACGTAATCCCCGCCCTCACTCATTATCTGATAACGCCCTGTCATCACAAGACAATGGCTAATCTCCAAGCAGATCCTACGGAGGCATGAGATTGTATCAAAAGTTGCCAGAGAAGTGAAGCCGACCTAGGGGTCCTATTGGCTGCATGATGACTCCCTTTGGCCAGCTGTACTCCTAAGCCATGGCCAACTTTGATACTATCTGATACCACTGGTTAATCTGCCTGGAGATTCGACAATGTGCGCCATTTTTATGTGGGCTCTGCCATCTACAAAGATACGTGCAAAGATCACAAACTGGCCTACACAAGGTAAGAAACATAGGTAGGGAAACCGACAGATACGCGTGAAACATTGCGCCTCTCCCTTTTGGGGTTTAGTGGTTTTAAGTTAAACGTGTATGTTTCCTCTCTATTTCTCCAACCAGGGAGAAGGTTCGGCGGCGGCTAGCGACGAGGTACGGGTACCGCCTTCGGGAGGACTCGGCCCAGGCCCCGCCGCAGCTCGAGCTCCCGCCCCTGCCCCCCAGCCAGCGGGCCCTGTCCGCAGTCAGCAGCCGGGCGGACCAGGATGCGGTACCCGCTGCGCAACAGGTGGTTGCTGAAGACGATGGCGACAAAGCGGAAGCTGAGGAGGTGAGCAGTTCTGTTCTATTCCGCTAGATGGCGTCGCAACACGCACCTGCCGCTAGGGGTGGGTACCGATACAGAAAATTCAGGTCCAGGTACGGTCCAGGTCCATAGGATCAGGTGTAGGTCCGGACCTGAACTTGGACCTCATTATCTGTGAAAAGTTGTGAATGACAACCCAGTGCCAATTTCCACGCAATTTACAGCCTTGGGTAAAGCTGTTCTAGGAACCCACCACCTTCCCACTTTTTCTAGCCAGTGTGTACGAATCCCCGGCCGACTGATTTTTACATTCCCTCTGCGTTTCTTGGTCACCCCAGGTGCGCTCGTTTACCTATCACCTCCCAGGTCGTCTGGTGACGATGACGTCATTATTGATGACCAAATATGTCCGACAGGGCACGTTCGATAGTTGTCATGGCGACACAATTGACCTGGAACAATAAGAGAGAGATTAGATAAAATATCACAGCATCATTGACGCGTTTCTTAACAACATGCCTAGATGCCTAATGTATGGTACTAGTATCGTCCCTCAAGGCTCTTTTTGATTTTTTATCGCCCAAACTGCATCCATATCAGAAAGACGAAATATGAAAAAAATAATGCCAAAAGAAATTGAAGAGATTATAGACTTGAGAACACGTTCAATTCACCATACAATGTCAAGAGATTTGGCAGGGAAACCGAGGCCTAGGTTCAAACCTAAGATATTTCTTTAGTTTTTTTTCTATTTGCATATACTTACAATATTCTAAATACATATTTACTGCACGTATTCTATGGTTACCAACTTCTTTTAACTTTACTTGGTCAATGTCTCACCTACGCAGCACATGTCGGATTAGCCCAATATTTGATTGATGTAGAATTGTCCGCGTTTAAATACACCCACAATCACAATGGCTCATGATGTTGGATCAGCTAATTTGTGGCTTGTTTACCTTGTCAAGTTTGTGTGTTTGGTTCAGTTTATACACCAGGGTTGTATCAACTGGCTCAACATATACAATGGATAAGATCTCCTGCAAACTTCCTGCAAATTAAACTATTGTTGGAGTGTGATATTTAACATAGAACTCCCACTTATGTCAAAATTGTACTCCATGGTTTGATTGTTTCTCTGCAAACATATCAATAATAGATTTTCATCTCACTGTCAGTCAATTGTTTGACTTTCGAGGTGGAGCAGATTCAATTGCATTGCCGTACGGACTCCGAATTCCGTTGCTATGCCGACTGTTCCCGCTAGTTGCCATCCCAACTACCACTTCCCGTTGCTATGCCGACCACTCTGTAGACCGTTGCCATGCCAACGAATGTTGCTCGTTGCCATGCCAACCCCTGTTGCCCGTTACCATGCCGACCCCTGTTGCCCGTTGTCATGCCGACCCCTGTCGCTCGTTACCATATGTATAGATCCCTGCTGCCTGTTGTCATACTCGTACAGATCTCAGCTGCTCGTTGCCATGCCAGCCCTATCGTCCAATGCTATAAAACGAGCTAAAGCGTTAGACGAAAAAAGAATTTTCGTGCTTGATCTATATTGTTTCAATTGTTGTTGTTGTTTTTAAATTGAACCCAAAGAGCGCCCTGAGTTGCCAGTTGACTATACCACGGATATCTCAGGGAAAACACTAATAGCTCGCACTGGAACTGTACTTTTCTGCCATGAAAACATTCTAAGATAAATGCAAAATATTCCCCATAATTGTGTCACGTGAAACTGAATATATATCATGTATTCTTATAGCCTTGTATGTTCAGCGATTTGGTAAACGATGGATTTAGTGGTATGCTGGTAGCATAGCTTTAGTTGTTTTGTTTCGCCAATTATTCATTGACATTATAGTGGTATAAACCATGCGGGTAAGTACATGTAAATAAAGATGGTTAATACATAGATGCTATAGAATAGCACATACTAGCAGAGCAAACTGTACACAAACTAGTTCTATGATTTGCACTGCACGATCACGTGACCTCCCGTGAGTATGACGTGAGCAGCGAGTCAATGGTGGCTGGAAGCCTGTGTTGGCCCCCGTCTCTATTCAACGAAGATTCAAGAACTCGTAAACTTAAAAATAACTGTGTCAAGTTACAATCCTGGACCTACAACTGCTGTGGTCGTGATTTATGATGTTCACTCCCGGCTCTTGTGGTCGGAAGTCTATGTCGGCCCCCGTCTCTATTCACTGTAGATTCAAGAACACGTTACAGATCTAAACTTAACTTAAAAATAGCTGTGCCAAGTTACACTACTACACCTACAACTGCTGTGTACAGTCGCCCCGTAGTGACTTTAGGTCGTGATTTATGATGTTTCACTGCCGGCTCTTGTGCGCAAACATCCCCCGGGCGCTGTTGGCACAACAGTATGGCCGGCATGTCGAACAAGATCAGACTAAACAACTACACAGGAGCATTTACAGACACGGCAGAGGAGAGGTTCTCATGAACCCGTTGAGTGTCAATGGGTCTTAACTGGGAACTGTTTAGAACACAATACAAGTGCAGGGACTCCAAAGGGTAAATTGGCAAAGATTCACCACTTCATAAATTAAAACGGTACTTGTTACTATTTAAACTAAAATGACGTTAGCTCACTTCTAGAGTAATTAGGAGACAGTTCTTTGTTTCTTATGATAGCCAGTCACTCATTAAGTTTAAAAGATTCACCACTTAAGAACTTACGACAACGTTATTTGTTACTGTTTCAACTGAGGCGATGTTTACAAAATGACGTCAGCTCATTTTTAGGATATTTCGAAGACAGTTCTTTGTTTCTTGTGATAGCCGGTCACTCTTTAAGTTTAAAAGATTCACCACTTAAGAACTTACAACAACGTTATTTGTTACTGTTTCAACTGAGGCGATGTTTACAAAATGACGTCTGCTCATTTTTAAGATATTTTAAGGACAGTTCTTTGTCTGTCACGTTCGGCCGGACGTGCCACGGGGCCTGTTTGACGTCCGTGCGCGTCAGGGTCTGATGGAATGTCGTGACATTTGCGGACAGTCACCACGTTTTTCTTTACATCTCACCTGGTCAATAGACCCCCTCCCCACCTCCCACCGGCACAATCCCACCTTTGTGGACCCGTATTAGCCCCCCTGTCGCCTCTTTGTGTGGAGTTTATTAAAACGTCGGCCGCGATTGTCAGGGCCTACTAAACGGTCCTCCCTGGTTCAATATTACCGGTCTATTTGCCGTCAAACGGGCGTGAAGTGGTCAAACAAGGCGGTAATTTGTTAGGGTTGTGTACGGGCGCTACGGTGCCCTCCCTTGTCCTGTTCGCCCTCCGCTGTGGCCCCGCCTAGCTCAGTGTTTAATTGGTTTGTGTGTGTGCTTGTGTGTGTATGTGACAAGACTAACGGAACACAAACACCGCCATTCGTGTGGAGTCCCGTGTTTGCTAGCCCTGTTTATTGATCGGCATGGCGTCGCACGGAACGGTTCGCCCTGCTGGCCGGAGTCGTGTGCACAGCTGCCCGGGGTAAGCTCTCCAGTCGTACGGTGGGATCTAACGAGCCATACTGATACCCCCCTCCCTCACCATACTACCTAATGATGAGTGACTTAAAGAGAGTGTCTCAGGTGCTTGAGAGCCGAGCGGAGCGAAGCCCGCAGCCTGGCTTGCCGGGCATCCAGAAGAGGGGGTCTACAGGGTCATCGCGGGCGGTCAGCTTCAGTTTGGGCCCGCCTAGCTCGCGTAGGGGTACACAGACCAGTCTACGATCCAGGCTACGCTCGTACGACGAGTCCCGCGTCAACTTGGACTTGTCCACCCGCATTACAGCAGGCGGAGTCAGGAAATATTCCCAGGAACCTGTCAGAGCGAGCGCGGCGAAGGGTGCCGGTGGTGGGGCGGCGAAGAAGTACTCAGTCCCCGCGTCCTACCGAAGATACACCGCCCCGAGTCAGCCAAAGACACGGTTACCCTCCACCTCCATAGGATTACTACAGCGGTACGGACACTACGATCTGTCAGACTATGTGGGTATGCTACGCTACTTAAGAATTAACAGCGCTAAAAGAAGGAAATTCTTGAAGAAACACCGTCTTCCCTCCGCCACGGAGTTCTACCCGGAAGGAGAAGCTCCTCCGGAGGAGTCCGGAGAATCGGAGGAGGAGGAGGAGAGAGGAGAAGTTTTACAGGTAGAAGACGTCAGAGTCAAGAAACCACAAGTCAGGAAAAGAAACAGACAAAAGGTACGACACTAATTGGCTGTTTATAATGTAGAAAAGGGTCAAATACAGGCTAAAGATCTGTTACACGCGGAATCTTCTTTTCAGACAAGCTAAACATCAATATTGGTAACACGGGGCATCTTTTCAGACAAAACTAATTCTTTAGATTTTCAAAGTATATCAATCGTAAGTATGTTTTGAAGTTACTACACCTGTTGTTGTCGTGTTTTGGTGGATAACTAGGATGAATCGACAAGAAATATTTAGCTTATCTAATATAGTAGCTATAGCAGCAGAAAACATTCGGCTGGGTATTTTCTACCCCAGTGCATGTCCTCTTTAGCTTTAATTATAACACAAATACTTGTATCATACATAACAAGTTACAAGCAACACTATACAAAACACTACATTTTATAACCATTATGGCGTTACCTGGAGATGTCCAGGTGTAGAAGGAATCTACAAAACATGTACTAGCTGTTTTCTAGTTTTTGATTAAACTTAATCGTGCGTTCAAGCAAGAGGAAAGATTCCAACAGCAGCCAACCGTTAAATCAACACCAACAACGGAAGTGCACATGGTAAAGCTTGGGTTCTCTCTGTCTGTTTTGTAGGGACCGCATTTTACAAGTATTTCCTACAATTGTTCAGACAGACGGTCGCGACATACGCCATTTAGGATCAGCTGGACACATTACACTAATACAACAGGCTTATTATGACAGCAAGTTATGACATTACGTCGTGGACTGTCGCGTACCTGTATAGTACAGTCGAGATTCAGATATCCTGTGACAGGAAAAGGTTGTTGTAGTCTGTACAGCCTTGTCGATGACAGGTTCTGTCATCGCCTTGTTGCATGAAAAACTTTGAATAGAATCGTGCTACGAATGTGACACTATTGCCTTTAGCACAGCTACATGCAGTGTTACGAAAAGAGCACCACAAAACTAAAGAAACTTGCAGTTCTCATAATTTCTTTGTGGGAATACATGGTCAGTAACAAAATAAACAAACAAACAAACAAACAAACAAACCTGACATTACATAGAGTAAGTGTCAAAACTACTCTTGTGTAATGTTTGTGTGAGTGTATTCTAACGCACTCTTAAATGAACTTTTCTTCGTGAATAGTGTATCAGTACGTTAAAGTTGAGGTAAAGTTTCGTAACGGTGCAGGGTGGAGTGTTTGATCTGTATTTGCTGACTTGTGTATTTTTCTCCATCCGGGGGATTTGCCCGTGTTTAACCATGTCACCACGGTCCGGTGATTGCTCCGCTGAGGTGTTAGATTAAAACCCCCAGTCTCTGCGGGACGTTCGTCTGTCACCGACTGTCGTCTGCACCAGATGAGTTTCGGACAAGTCCAAAAGCATGAAGGAGGAGGCTGGAAATAGAACGAAAAATAGGGTTTAGGCAAATGATTAGGCTGGAAAATTAGGCTGGAAAATAGAAAGGAAAATAGGGTTTGGGGGCAGACAAATAGAGAGAGATAGACAGGGAGAAAGAGAGAGAGAGAGAGACAGAAGGAGGACGCCAAGTAAGATATAAATAAGTGAAACTCAAGAGAATCGGGAATAGTATGCTACAACTGACTGAAGAACGAAGCTCAGTGACCGATGAAAAGCTTAATGTTTAAACAAAATGATCACGTCGATAGGGTAATTATGTTCAAATAGAGTCGACTGTATCATTAACAAGAACAGGACTGATCTAGTACTGAAAGAGTACGTATTGCCGTATCCACAAAGCCATTCCACTAGTTAGAATCCGTTAAAAACGCCTTACCTAAAGACAGACAGGTGTTTTTCCAAACAGCCACCTGTCCCCAGGTGAGGTGAACACCAGGGTAAATCTGATACTTTAATCCACGTTAATCCCAACGTTAGCTAGTGATCCCACTAATACAACTTCTGACATTGTTAAAACCTTCCAAAGTCACCTGGCTGGTATAGATTAGCAAGGATCAATATGATTGATCCAGTAGTACGTTCTGTTGTGCCGATAACTCCTGATCAAATGGGACAAGGCTTCTGCGAACGTTTCAGGCTACAATTGTAAGTCCGGATGAAAACCATTTTCTCTGTAGAAATAGGCCAGAAGAGTCTGTTACAGAGCTGGTAGGTATGTTAAAAATAGATACATGTAGCAGTTTATTTAAAGTCACATGGACAAGGCTGAGGTCAGACCATGGTGTGCAGCTGTCGGTATCTCACGGGTACCGCCAGTCTATCTACATGTCGTTCATGTGTACGTTTGACTGAAAATCTAAATTTTTGAAATAGCAAAGAATTCTAAAAATGCCTCTATCGGACCCAAATCCATTGACTTAAACTATGCACAGAAGTGTTGTTAAAGTCTTAACTGTCGGATACAAGTTTAGTTTGCACAGGTTCTTAGCAAGCCCTATTACCAGTTATTTTAGTGATAAATTCAGTTATTAGTATGAGAGGGACCATAAATTCGGAACGGTGGTCCCGCAGCTGTGTCTATACTTCTGGTCACTTTCAATGTGGTAAATCATTGAAGCCTAATGTCCCAAAACCTTTCAAATTATATTAGCCATGAATATCATATGTTTAGGGCTGTATGCTCTTTAATATTAAAATATCGAATGGATTATGCGTTCTGTATGACCAAAAAGCTAGTCACCTATACCATGAGCAGATTCCTATGCTTTTGGCATATGATCATGAAATTTTGAAAGCCCACCAGCTATCCATGACTAGAGACGGGGGACGTCACAGGCTATCTTGCCTTTTTAAAAGACAGTTCACGTCACACAGTATTTTAGAACCACGTGTCAACAATTTGCATAATTATAGGATCCAGTCATTTCTTAAAACGACTTGGGTTGCATAGTATGTAAAAGATTGGTAGAAAGTTCTTTATGTGGGATTTAAAGATTTTGAATCTGTCTCTTAAGCGTAATGCTGTTTAGAAAAACGAAATTTGCGCCCGTTACAATCAAACCTTTTTAGGAGCTGTCTAATGTTGAATTTATAACATTGCCCTTTGACCACAAGAGTTCAACGGCTCAACAGTCCCCCCATATATCAGCGATCAGCAACAATATAACACCGGCTGATCACCCTTAAGAAGGCATTTACACCGTCGCTATGGCCACGCCAGACCATTGTGTCGCTATTTTTCGAAGTTTGTTTGCGCGGGGTCAAAGGTTAGGGTCGAGTCAACAACATACCGAAGTGAAGAACATGTTCAAATACGCCAAGTGGGGGCTGCGCGGTCACTTGGCCCGGTAACTGTGGTTAGAGTGGCGGGCACAACCGTAAACTCACACGGCGCTGTCACTATTAGGAGATTGGGTTGGCGGATGGAAGGGTATCCAGTTGTATGGTGTTGGCAGTTGTATGGTGTTGGCATTCTCGGCACCTTTAAGCAGGTGTTCCCAGGTGAAACCTGATATTGAAGGCAGGTGACGTCTGTCAGGTGTTCAAAGGTGAAGCCTGGTATATTTCTAAGTCTGATGGGGGTTAGGAAGGTGCTAACACAGGTGGGCGGTGACAGGTGTCTAGCGTGCAGGTGAAGTTGCAAAAGGGGAGGTCTGACAGGAGTCATAACTTCTGGGCCACCACTTGTCTCCCCAAATTATCATGATTGGCAGTTGAGGACCTTTAAATCGTTTGCGTAGTCATGGTAACGGATGCCGTTGCCACGGCGACCCATGGACCCCCCAGCATGTGTTTGATGTAGATAACCAGTCATAAAGGAGTCACCAGTTTTCATAATGGAAACATCATTAGCACTGTTTTAATGAGGAAATAGCACACATTATAGCCTTCATGTTCGTTTGTTAAAAGTACAACCTTCAGAAGGAAAAATGGCATCAGAAGGAGTGCTGCCCTGTTGTAATTTATATATATATATGGTGATATATGATTTGTTATCGAGTAGGTCAAAAGTCAGCTGACACATATGTTCGACAGGTTACTGATATGAGTCGTTTGACCTTTAATGTGTTTAACTGATATGATAACTGACGTATTAGCTGTTTGTTTAAATTATTGCATTCCATACAAAGGTGTGACAATAGAGAACCTTATTTGATTGTCATTAATGTCATTCCTACTCTAGGTTTTGAATTAATAAAGCTGAAGCCAGTACAGAGAGTGACCTTATCATTATGTAAAGACTTACGTCATATCGTCAGAAATTGAAAAATAATGAGGTGGACGTATCTCATAGCATAGGTTTGAAGATACGGCTGGTAAAGGCTAAATGATAAGATAAAACATGATTAAAATGATAATTGAATTATAATGACCTCCTCCAGTGTTCCCTCTGATGACCTTCATTGTCCTTGTCCAGATTCTATGGCGGCCGCCATTTTGAACCAAATGGAAATGCGGATTGAAGTAGTTTGCCAAGGCTTGAAGAACCTATGTATTCTTAGTCTGGAGGACAGGCTGTCTCAAGGGATTTCTCAGGCTAGCTCCTCGGCTCTTGGGCCAACATGCTCCGAAGAAATGTTGTCATGGCCCGAGCTCAAGCTCAGCTTTTTAACGAAAAATTTATTTGGTAAATTTACAGTCTGGCTTCTACCGTAATATATTCTTGACCAAGTCGGCTTGAAAATGATCACTCTAGTTGTAATCTTGAAGTTATAAAAGTTCTGATTAACAGACCTGTTTTTAACTGGTTTGAATTTATAGACTGGTTTACAGAACTTATCTTCATAACCATCTGTTCAGAAATGGTTTAAGAACAGGGTAAAACTTCCCCAAGAAAGACTCACTTATGTTTATAGGTGAAAGCTCTGGATAAACGTTTTCTCTATTTACTGTTAACAAGACTTTAGCTAAGTCCTATTGTGAAGGTTCTTGTTGACTTGCAAGACTAAACTGTTGTGTAAGAAAAAAATCTCATTTGCGTGAAAGCTCAGAACATACGTAAGTGTCGCTATTTGTTAAACTGGTGACCCCAGGACTCACACAAAGTCTTATTGTAGAGGGTTTCTTTAGGACAAACTATTTCTTTAGTGGGTCGTGTTTGTGTTTGAGATCAGGATGTGCGTAAGTGTGTCTGTTTGTTAACTGGTGAACCTAGCACACTAGTGACGTCACGGTCGCGAACTCCTATAGTACACAGACTGGAGCCCGCATTTCCAAGCAGATGCATGGTTTAGGTTGTCTCTGTACACCTTTCCATTATTTGGGGGCCTCTATGTTGAATTTTCAATTGTCTTACCCCTCAAATAATCCACCAGGCCAAAGACAAGTAATTGTCCCCTGAATACACCAGTAAGTATTATGGAAGCAGACGTTTGAGCCTCTCTTGGTATCAGAAAATCATGCGTTTCAGAATAACACACCACACACACATACACACACACACACACACACACACACACACACACACACACAAATCGTCGACCATTAACACAAACGACATTTCTAGCATAAATCCCGTTATATTTCTCCAAGCAGACGTTCCGGCTTCTCTGAAATTAGATTATGTTACTGAGAATCTTCGATGTTAAAAAAGGTTACGGTCTTCCACCCCAACATCTGCTTAGAGATGAAGCTGACGTCATCAGTTCTCACACAAAAAGGCTCAAACAGAAGACCAGCAGCAGCAACAATGTGTCCACCTATATCAACACTTCAAAACAAACACCCTCCATCATCAATCAGCTCGGTCACAGATCTGTTTTGTTGGATTTCAAGGGCTATGGTTTTGTGTGCTTGTACAATATATCGGTAGTTTTGTGTAATTTTGAATCGGTAGTTTTGCGTGTTTTTGTCACTGCAAGTTTGTTAATTTGTATTTGTAGTTTTGACTGTTTGTGCCTTCATGTATTTTTGTGTTTGTATCTGTAGCTTTGTATCTGTAGTTTTCTGTGATTGTACCTGTAGTTTTGTGTGTTTGCATTTGCAGTTTTGTGTGCTTGTATCACTTAAGTTTTGCGTGTTTGTATCACTATTATAGAATATTATATAGTTTTGTGTGCTTGTATCAGTAGTTCTGTGTGCTTGTGTATCTGTAGTTCTGTGTGTTTGTGTCTGTAGTTTTGTGTGTTTATATCCATAGTTATATGTGTTTGTACCAGTTGTATGTTGAGTATAACACACACACGGCAGCGGCACACAAAAAGGCCTTGCCCCACCTAAGTCCACTTCTAGGCTGTTTTGATCCCATGTTTGTGTTGTCCGTGATGCGGTGAGAGAGAACGTGTGTCCACACCAGCACAGATCCGTTCAGCCGTGGAGAAAATTGTCAGAGAACCACACAACTCTGTTTGTTTAGCGCCGCTCGCGAGGGCTTTTCTGTGTTACCTTTAAAGGTCCTCGTAAAAAAAATGTTATGATTTCACTAGAAATGCCAGAAAATGTGGAGAATAACGTACCAGTACTGCAATTATGTTAAGTTTTTGCTGATACATCGTATGTATGTATGAATAGAATTTTATACACTGTAGTCAGGTCTTAAAAAATAACAGAAATCTTTCAGAGACAAAACATGTTGAGTTATGTTATGACGGGTTCAATTGCAGTTATTCAACCGTTGTAGCCCCCCGCAGGTCGTGCGCGCACGTATTCACCTGTTGTCAGGAGTAACAAATGTAACGTGCGCGCTCGAGTGGTCATACAGTCTGCTTCTGCGAAACCAGACGGGCAGCTGCCTAGTTGTCGTTTGATCAACCTTAGCTTGCCAGCGCGATACTGGAAAGAGTTGCTATCCTTAGGAGGCTCTTGTATTGTACTTCAGGACGAGAAAGTCTGGAGAATACCGTAAGTTGGATTTTTTTTTGTGCGTTCATAGTTGAAAAGTGTACGGCAAGACTTTGCTCCGGGATCCCGACCGCTCCACAACCAAGGTCCAGGACGGTGCTGGGTTGGGAGTAGCCCGGAATCCATTTTGCCTTGGCTCATATTCGCTCGTCTGATTGCATTCAAGCAGAACGTTCCCGATATTGATTTTACATAATTCATATAAAGTCAGCTGGCAAATACAACATTGTAAAAAGGATTGCTTTCCTTAGAAACCCTTCTACGTCGATTTTGTGCTTCAGGAAGAGAGGGTCTGGAGAATACCGTAAGTAGGATTTTTTGGTGTGTTGAAAGTTGAAGTCTGCACGTATATTGCGCGTTCAGGATCTTCCCCGACTTTGCTCCCGACTGCTGCCCAACCAAGGTTGGCTCTGGGTTGAGATTTGCATTTGTGGTGTCGGGCGTGGCGTAACTGGTAGAGCGTTCGGCTCGGAATCTATAGGTCCTGAGTTCGATCCCCGCCGTGCCCCCGACGTTGTGCCCTTGGGAAAGGCACTTTACACGACTTTCCTCACTTCACCCAGGTGTAAAAATGGGTACCGTGTATGTGGCACTGTTAATATAAGTTACAAAACTTGAGTGCCATATTGTCCTTGTCTGTCCAAAAGCAAATAGAAAAAAATATATATTTGCCTTATATTCTAGCGCCAGTTCGCTCCTCAGTCCATCAAAGCCAGGCATGACTTTCCCGACTTTGATTTTCATCATTATCAACTTCGCCGCATGTCAGTTTTGGTCACTGACGCGGGCCGTCATCGTTCGCCATGCTGCTCTGCCCGCCGCTAACCGTTGCAGTCCCTCCCATGTGCAACCCATCTCCGCAAGGACTCTCTCAGCAGTTCTTGATTTTACAAAATTCATAGTTGGCTGGCGCATACATCATTCCAGGAATAACTAAAGCAACCTCGCCGACAAACTCCTAACCACCAATGATTTTACTCACCACCAACTCCTTACCATAGTAAGGACCATTGAAGGTCATGAGGCCATGGACGGCTATGTGTGATATGTCACAGGACAAATAGATTGAGTAGAATTCTGTAAGATTAAACTTTACCGAAGTACACGCGGCGCTGTAGCAGCTGTTTATATTACACTGAACGATCTATCACATCTAACCTTTGCACATCTAACTGTAAACGTTGTTTAAATATTTATCTGATTTATTGTGATTAAAAATCTCTTGTGAGGATGCTCATACATCACTTGGTAACAAAGAATTTTACACTGAAATAGTTCTTGGCATAAACGGTAGTTTGAACGAACCTTTTCTGTGTGGTGTTGTAAAGGTGGACTCTCATTGCACTTGGGGCACCGGTGCGGCACTGCGGGGTTCGGTCACTGCGACACTGTTTTGTTATTTTCGAGATTTTCCATAATTTAGACATTGCGTAATACGTAAAAGTATGACTTCGAAGACAACGAAATACGCAAAACGGAATGATAGAATTCGTTCTTCATCTCTGAAATTCATTGAGTCATCTACGAACCCCTTAGCTGGGCCCATGTAGCACACACACGCAGGTACAGTTGGCAAAAACGGGATTTTGAACGCCATTTTTCTGTGTGGTGTCGCAAGTCGCGCAAAAGTTTTAACAATAGATTGAACAGCTACTTGACTAGACCCATATAGTACACACACACGCAGGTACAGGTACCGGTAAGTAGTTTGAAGTGGCCTGTGTGCGGGACAGGTGCGGGATGTGATCACAAACACAAACACGCACATTTGCTCTGTCTCTCCCCTCTCCAAACGTAACCCAAACACAAGCACATTTCACAGTCATTTTAAAGCAATTATCTTGAGAAGGCTTGGAAGGTACAGCCCAAATGTCGACAAGTACGATTGCTTTGACATGTCTTTCTTGTATGCAAGGGTCCGATCACATTAGCCTTACGACAAGCAGCACATTGGGGTCATTATTGGGACAATCTTTGATGCACATTCGCCGTATAGAACTCAGCTGTCTTTTTCAAAGTAGGTTGCGGCAGGACCAACCGGCAACAAGGATCTAAGACAACGTTTTCCCTAACAAGACAGATAAATACATACACGAATACATACAGGAATGCCCTTGGGTGTACGATGATCACACAGTAAGTTTATTTGACCAGAACCTTAACGCAAACTCTAGCTATACAAGGTTGTACTTCTCCCTTTTATGCTGGCCGATCGCTCAGAGGGCCCTTGGGAGCAGCTACTAGTATTTGATACGTTTCTATAAGCATACTGCTTTGTAAGGAATGTTTAGCATTTCCCTCGAATTCCCATTTAATATTTCCATGTCTTTCTTTCCTCCAGCCGCTAGCTCGGTTCAGAAGAATAACCAGAACAGTCGTCATGCTGTCTAAGGCTGTCACCACAGAAAGGTACGTCTATTTTTACATCTAGCTAGTTCTACTTAGAGAAATGTTAATGAAATGTGGTCATGTCAGTAAAGACCTCGTGCGTAGTTTGGGACAGACAATTGGCTCATGATGATAGCTATATATAGTTGTGCTTGTGTCGCACACGTTTCCTGTGACGAAAGAAGTTAGTGGAGATTATTGTCGATCGTCGTTTCTGTCATAATCTCTCTACAGATTGAATAACAAAACAATCGCACCATTCGCACGACAACCATACGGCAAAATTGTATGACAAACATCGTATGACAAAATAACTTATGACAAATGTCACTGCGCGATGAAAATAAAACGTAACCTTGTTACACGTTGTAATGATTAAAACAGATGATAATGAACATTTGAGTCGATCCCTGATCTGTCCCCGCCATGTTTTGACACGACCATGTTGTGTAAGTTTGTTGTTAGATACTTTTTAACACGGAATGTTAATATAAACACCGGGTGTTATCTTATCTCAAAACACTTTGTCGCAATAATTGTTTGACTAGAACGGCAAAACAGAGGATTATTAATGATGGTGTTTGTCCATACACACTCACAAAGTACAAAACGTGTGGAGTATATACACCTGTGTGGGTGGGCAATGTATTTTTTCGGAAAAAGTAAGAAAGTTGGAATATGATTTTACTAAGCATTTATCTAGTTTATGACGTGGCTGTGAGTAAGTTCTTCTAAAGGTAGATGGTTGAGCAGCTAACAATACCACCTCTTGGTAATGGGGCCGAGAGTTTTGTCCAGGGTCTAGCTATATCGGCTGAGGCAGGGCTTCTTCATCTAGGCTTGTAACCGCACGAATCGGACGTAGACGGTCTCGGCAACTTTCCTCATACAATAGGTTTCCGGTCATAGTGAACTGAGAACATTCTTGGGACAGAATAGATTTGTCGTACAAAATTCTGTCGGCTTGCAACGGAAAAGACCCATACTAGTCTACAGTTGAAATTCTGTTATAGTCTTCTAAAATCTCTAAGAAACAACGTCATGTACGTTCAACACGAGACCATCTCAAAATTGCAGTAGTTTTGTTTAACGCTATGAGGCGCTTCACCGCTAATACCGCAGGATCAAACAGTGACGCAACTTAAGGTGCTCTCCCACCGCAATATTGTGTCAAGCTTGCGTCACTGCGGGATTCGTTCACTGCGTCACTGTTTTGGTATATTCTCCGATTATATATAATTTAGATATTGCGTAATACGTAAAAGTATGACTTAGAAAACGCCACAATACACAAAAAGAAAGAACATTCGTTCTTCATCTCTGAAATTCGTTGAGTAGCTTTCAAACCCCGCAGTGACGCAACCTTGACACAAGTGCGGTGGGAGCGCACCTTTACAGCGTGGACCAAACAGCCGACAGAACGTTGATGAATGAAGAAACAAATATTAGTTCTTCACGCTTGTCTTACCACTAAGCCGACCTGCGTCACAGGTGGCCACAGGAGGTCTTTTATCCGGGCATGTTTGCTGCATTTCTGAGAAGTTGACTGAAACGCGATGCCCAACAAACTGTGTCAAATCGTCGTACAAAATCATTCTGATAGTCTGTTTGGCCCTATAACTTAGTACATTTTGTATAATAGTTATTTTGTTCCTTAATTGTTGTTATGAAGTACGCGCAGTACAACTTTATAGTGCACATCAGGGGGAAATGGCTTATTAGACCACACAAAATAATGTACATTGTTGTAGTGAACTACAACAATGTACATTATTCCCATCTCATCTCATCTCTCAACACAGAATTGAACAATGAAATTCCACAGAGTAACCACAATTAATTAATTTTACATTTAGGCTGCTTTCAGTCGTTAATCAGGGCGTGTATAACGCTGTATAATGTTGCTACTTCTTGCTGCATGCTGTCCATGTTGTAAGAAAAAATATTGCCCCAAACGTCGCTTTTCATGAAACGTTAACAAATCGTAATTTTGTCGTTTCCAGTGAAGAAGACGAGAAGCAGAAGAAGCCGAACATGAAGTCGTTTGCAGAGTTCCAGTATGAGATAGAGAGCATGATGAACAAGTCTGGACCGGCTTTCGACCCGAGCTACTACAAGGCTAGGAAAGAGGTGAGATAGCCTAGTCAGTTTAGTTAGAGATAGCATAGAGGTCTACTTGTTGGGAAGCTCGAGATAGCTCAGATTCTAGAGTTAGACTTGTAATGATAGTTCGAGATAGCTTAGCTCCAGATTTGATAGGACAGTTCGACAGTAATATAGCCCAGAATCAGACTACATTTGGGGCAGATCGAGATAGCCTGGAGTCAGACTTGTTCGGATGATACCTTAAAAACAAATGTTTCCGTAAATGCATACGTCATGCAGATATAAAGGTTTAATGATAGGGCCTAGGGAGGGACGAATGTCCATTGAGCTAACATAAAACGTCACTATATAAACACAGTAAACAAGTGTCCATTAGTGAAAACTTCAGAGTATAGAACTTCTTGCCTATTGACCTTAAAATTCAGAAGACAGCAAATGTCTTGAAAGTGTTACAATGCTCAAGAGAGAGCCTAATCTGTTACCTACGTCTGCAGGTGTTTGTGAGTGACGAGGCGAAGGCGATCTTGAGACTGGCGCCGGAGGACCGAACAGAGGAACAGATTCAGCTGGTAAGCAGGGCTCCTAATTATATAAACCTCAATATTGATTATGACTCCTTTATCCAGATTGGTTCCTTCTGTTCCTACGTCTTGTGTTGCATGTTGATTGGCAAAAAAATGTCCAATCTCATTGGCCGATGGCTAAGTCTCAGAACATGTCCTCTATTCAGTTCAAGGTATTTATACTCTTATTAGTCGTACATATTTTGTTTGTTGTTGTAAGTTGTAGAACAGGTACCATGTGTTACGTCGACGTTTATTTTGTACATGTGAATTTAAAACATTGCGGGTCAGAGTTGTAGGATAGTTCCATGCCTCATCCCATGTAGAAACATTCTTATATTTCTTGCATTGTGCAATTGCAGTCTTTTTATGCATGTTGGCTTACCTATGAGAGATAACAACAAAGAATCACGTTTACTCCGACCAGGCACTGAAGTCTGTCCGCAGCGCGGTGGACGTGTTCTCGGAGTTCCCCATCAAAATGCAGGAGTCTCTCATCAGGGTCGGCTGGTACGAATGGTGAGGAGAAACATGGCTTCGGTTTCTTTTTACATGTCTGTGCGTATGCCTGCCTGTCTGTCTGTCTGCCTGTGTCTGTCTGCCTGTCTATGACTATGTGTCTACCTGTGTGCTTCTGTGTATCTGTCTGCTTGCTCATGGTGTCTGTCATGGTGTCTGTCATCCTGTCTGTCTGTCTGTGGGTCTTTCCTTTCATGTCTTTGTGCCTGTTTGTCAGTCTGTCTGTGTGCGTCTGTGATTACAAATAAAATGCAGTATACGTTACGTGTTATTATAGATCATCAATGCTGCTGTACATGCCTGTTGATTGGAGGTACCAAAGTAAATCTGGATAAGAGGACAAAGTCTACCACTTCTGGATACCTTGTTTATTTACGTATTTGTTTCTTTTGTTTGTATCTGCGCAGTTTCGACCCGAAGCGCGTGATCATCCGCCAGGGTCACATCGCTGAGAATTTCTACTTCATCCTGTCCGGCACGGCCGTGGTGACGGTCATCTCTCGGGACGAGGACACGGGAGAACCCAGTCTCAAGACGGTGGCTTTTCTTAAGAAGGGGAACAGCTTTGGGGTAAGCCTACTACTGTCGTCAGTTTGTTTGTCTGTTTGTTCGTTACGGCGTGGTAACATTCGTCGTACGATTTTGATGTAGCAACCACCGACAATGACTTAAGACGTCGTTTTTATTGATCAGTAGAACTGCCGTAATCAGTGCACGTGGCATAACAGTTACTGCGGGGTGTTTGGCCCAGACCTGGGTTCAAATTCTGTCATGCTGCTGATGTCGATCTTGGGCTCTTGGTGTAAAATGGGTCCCTGACATCGGCTGAGGAGGTAAAAGGTGGTGAAAAGATAGGGTTGGGATCTGTGCCCTAGAAAAAACACAGTTGATAAAAGGCTACTACTCATAAATCTTCGTAATAAGACAGTCAGACGGATTCTATACGACACATGTACAACTTTCCCAAGAACAGTTTGTGAACGTACGACGATCGCACAACGAATATGGACGCGATTTAACGAGGACTTGCTTTCCAACAGGAGTTGGCCCTGATGCACCAGTCCAAACGGAACGCCTCTGTCATCTGTAAGGACACCGTCTCACTGCTGGCTGTGGGCAGGGAGGTGAGGTTCTCGATATTTGAACATTTTTACATGATTATAAACTCCTCCGTTTGGGTATCTGGCACATCAGCGACTAGCTGTTAGAGCAATTAAGCCAAGCAATCTTGAAAAATTACTTGTGATTGAGTACGTGCCCGCGCCAATTCATTCTATGCTTGGTTTTAGTCTCAGTTTTTGCTTCTAAGATGGCCGACCATGATGTCAAAAATAAACATGGCGGTGCCCATAGATCGAGGCGAAACAGAATAGGTTTCGTCATATATAGCTTCAGCAATGCACGCACTTTTAGTTAAACAAGTACGATTCATAATATGGCTTTCTTTGTAGTTATCTTACGGATATAAAAGTACTAGTAAACTACATATGCACAGCGTCTGTCTCATGATCATGAGTGAGTTAGCGAGCGAGTGATGGACCTCACATTATTTAGTGAATAACGTCTGTGCCCTTTTTCCGCACACCACCCAGGATTTTGTCAGCATCTTCATGCACGGCACCGGCAAACCCGACGGCCGGGAGCCAGAACACGTGCGCTTCTTGCGGAAGGTGCCAGAACTGCAGGGCTGGCCTGTGGACAAGCTGCCCCAGCACAACCCAGACGTGTGCCTGTACACTTTCTTCAGGCGGGGTCTCGTCATCTGCAAGGACAGCAGTATGGCGGACAAGATATACGTCGTAGTAACGGTGAGTCGATTGAGTAATATTCTGTATTTTCTCAGCTGTAACTTCGAATTCCCTCCATGACATCGTCGACAGTCTGTAGTGGTCCCTTCCCTCAATCGAAAAAAACGCTAGGAAGCGCTATGTTTGTTTGTTTGTTTATTTCGATCTCCAATTAGAGTTACAATTATTATCATAACTCTATTCTTCCTGGAGTCGTCCATCAACATTACAAATTAAAACCATCAAATAACATAAAGTCAACAAAAGTACATGTATACTGTATGACATAAGAAAAACTGAAGTGAACTGATTACAAAAATGTATCATAAACTCAGTAAACAGAAGTAATGAGGAGGGGTCAGAGGTCAAAGGCTATAACATAAGTAACAAAACAACAATCGTTGAAACCATAAATAAAATAACCAAATGGGTGTAATTAACAAAGAAAATATCCACAACACAAGTCAATTATCTACATCATATCAACATACAAATTCATCTACCACCAATCCTGCAAGGGTTTGTTTGTGTTGATTTTTGTCCGGATCCAATTCACAATGTGTGTTTTGAAAATGGAAGGTGAGGTTGCTTTCATTTGTGGTGGGAAAGTGTTATATGACTTGGTGCATCTATACAAGAAGGTCCTTGTCAAGGCCGCAGTTCTTGGCTTAGGTAATCTAAAACCACCACTTGTCGCTATGTCACCCGACTTGTCACAAACTCGTATAACGTTAAATATTCTACTTTTTCTTGTTTTCTACAGGGCCGTTGCCGAGTCTTGAAGTCCCTGCGACCGACCACTCCACAGTTTTCATCAAGAAGGAGAAGAAATGTACCAACAGACTTTTCAGGTTCGACTACAAATCGTTTTTATCAGAGAGCGGGGGAAAGTTCCTGGTCCTAACATGAAACTTAATACATGTGAATAAAACAAAACATGATGAAGCATTTGATGTTTAAGTAAAAACACTTATGTGGCCTTATGTGGCCTATGTAGACTAGTCTACCGGCCTTCTTCAATCTGTCTTGTAAAAGCGACCATATGCCAGCCTTGACCCATTGCTGGTCACGTGTTCTGAGTAGCCGGTCATTCTTTCTGAAGAGGGTGGAAAAATGAGCGATCGGAAACTGAGTGTCAGTATGTATGTTGAAACAAAGCCATGCTTGGTACATTTTTTTTCGTCCCCTCCCATAGGTCCTTCCCTCAGCCCACGGTCCGTTGCCTCCTCTGCATCAGACGACTCCGAGGAAACAGCGCCGGCCTCCTCATCGAGCCGCTCCAGCGACCCCCTACGGGCGTACACGTACCCTGGCCCCGCCCGGAGACGGCAGACCCGCTCGGCGACCAGGCCCCGCACAGACAGCCCCGGCCTGCCGCCCATCTATATGAAAACTCCCATGACAGGTAAGCGGGATTGACTACACTGATTAGATTTGAAAATGTAAAATGTAAAAAAGGCAACCTGTAAGTTTCTGCGAGCTTACAACGTAAAGCCATCATTGACCTTTCACTCAGCTGCCCCAAAATATCCAGAAAATGTCGTAATTAACCCCCCCAAAGCATAGAAAAGTCAAATCTTTGTATTGTTAAGGTAGCAACACGGTGGATGAAAGAGCTACGTTTTTGTTTGTTTGTGTGCTACTTCGGCATCAGATCCGATATCAATGATGAGTGTTGACTTCCATCTTTTCAACTTTCATCTAATGTCTTCAATCATCTCATCTCAGGTCTACCAGAAGACGCTTCGTCGCACAAACAGCAGCTTGAAGAACTCTTTAATGAGAGACTAACGATATCGGTAAGTCTTAAGTAATAAGCCAGTTCACAATTGGAAGTGCGCATATTTAGTGTGATGCGTTGTTGGTAAAGGCAAGTTCAATCTTTAACCTTTGCCCATAATACAACACCCTGTGAGTATTCATGACTAACAACGATAGTCAACAAGGTGTTTATTTCTAGAGTTCAGAGATGAAAGTACGAAGTGCGAGTTTTATAGCGATAGAATATAATTTCAAGATAATTAAATTCAAGATAATTAGGGTGTATTCTACTGAAACTCACGTTTTCCTTTGTTTCTCTCTCTCATTCTTCATCACCATGACGACACAGCAAGCCAAGAGGCGATCCGTGCTTCCTGCGTCAGAACGGACGACCCCTGACCTCTCACACCAGGACGATACCATCTCCGACTCTTCGGGGGACAGTGAAGTGTTCATCCAAGTGCAAACACTAAAGGAAGGCGACGTCTTTGTAAGTTACTCATTTAAGAGCTACATGTGGTCCAATCTGGGTACCTTTTAAGTGCATATTGTCTTCAACATGTGGTGTCTGTCTTCTTAATTTTGAAAATAACGCAAGACGGATTCAAGTTAGGTGTCCTCTTGTCTTCAGAAGAATAATCTAATACCTATTGCTTATATCACGTGACCTTACGGAATTGTGACGTGACAACGGGTCAAAGGTAGTTGGAAGTCGGTATCTTCTCCCGTCAGAGCACGTGACCACAACGTTACAAGAATACACCTAATATGATCTACATATCAACAGGGATGAGTTTTCATGCTAGAATTATCAATATTTTTTTAACTTTCAAACTAAATTTAGTAACATAAGCTATGGGTACCATTAAAATCAGTTGTTCAGTTATTGAGTATAATTACATACCATTATGATTAATTGGTATGCTTTTGTTCCAGGGCCTAGTAAACGTGGTGTTCAGCCCTGCGGAGGGGGGTACCGGGATGAGTCTGGTGTCAGACGGCGCGGAGTGCATCCTCATCTCACGGAAGTTCTTCGAGAAGCATCTTGACCTTGACATCCGCAGAAAGATTAGGAGCACGGTAAGTATCATTTTGTTGTGTGAGGTGCCATTTATCAACCGCTCAGTTGGCCGTCTTGGTCTCGTGGTGAATATAGTCCTTTAGCCGCACCTGGGGCAATCACTGTCGTATTGAGGTCACCTGTTATCGCCGAATAACAGCCGCTCGAGACCCTTGCGAGTTAGCCCCCGCCTATCAAGTTGTAAGCTCCTCACAAGCCTGACTGCCGAGAGCGAGATGTCGGCCCACCCAATAACAGTTCAGTTCAGTAACAGCCAATAACATAACAGAAAGGCGTGACAGCTCTAGTCTTGTGTGTCTTTGATTGACGAAATTTGCATAAAGCCAACTATCATGGTCAAACTTATCTGACCCTAGAACGGTTCATTTTCCGCAGATCCAGCCGTACCCATCCGAGCGGAGCCTCCAGCAGAAGCTTCAGGACAAAGTCAACTGGGAGGAGTTCAAAACCCGGACTGTGCAGGACCTGGTCGCCAGTAAAGAGCTTGTGTCCTTCATGCAGAACCCCGTCCACTCATAGCAGCAGCACTGGTCTCACGGCTACACTGTGCAACAACGCCCTCTAGCAGTCATGTTTCTTGTATATATGATCTAGAAATGTACATTTGTTGTCATATGTGTTTAAACTTTAAAGGATAGAAATATAAGACTGTACATATTCATTCCATATCCAAAAGAGTATACCTTGAACTTTCTGGCCATATATAAAGTCATACATGGATGACTACTAGAAGGTGTACATATTAAAAATTGTTTAAACTAAATGTCAAATTTTTGTATATATATATCAATTTTGACGGAAAATTTGTATTGGTGTATATATATTCTATGTAAATATACTTATGTAGTCCAAATGACCAAGTGGTCATACTAAACATAACAATGTTGTTTTCATTTAAATCAAAGTATTTTTGTACTTGAAATTTCCAGTCAAATCATGATTAAACTGTAAAGCTAAATGGTTTAAAGCACCAAAGATTATCCAGTCATTGTTGTCTGCAAACGCTCTTGACTGTGTACCTCACTTCGTTACACACGAACGCACGCACATATACATACATTATGTACAGGGGTGACGTAAAAGTTGGCGCCTGCGCCTAGACCCCACAGTGAGCTCAAATAAAAACAAGGCTTTAATCCATTTAAAATCCTATCTTGGTGAGATTTTCTGTTAGATCTGGTCAGCTTTGAAGTGGCTGAGGTTAAAAAGACCTTTTACTTGTTGAATCAGTTGCAAAAATATGACCTTTCTCCATCTCGTTTTTATTTTTTTTTTGCACCCCCGTGAGATAGTGGCACCATCACCAGATAAAGGACCAATCCAAAGGCTCTGATTAGGGGGAGAGTGTCTATCTGTAGACTAGCCGTATAGAAATGTTTACAAATGCGATGGGAATGGACAGAACAGGCTAGCATTTGAGGGTCTACATGAGTTTGCATGTGTTTGTGTTTGTGTCTTTTTTTTTGTGTGTGTGTGTGTGTGTGTGTGTGTGTGTGTGCACGTGTGTGTGTTTGTGTGTGCGTGTGTGTGTGTGCCCCTTTTGGGGGTAAACTGCAACACGATCACAGAGGGGCTTGAATATTCGTTGGGGTCACAAAGGGGTTCTGATATCAATCTTCGCTGAGGTTCACATAGGGGTTTAAATATGAACTTTCGTTAAAATTCACAAAGGACCTTCTCTCTTGTCATGTTCGTGATGGCTCACACGGAAAGTACCCCATATGAATAATTCGCACGAACGTATTTCGTGTTTCTACCTCGAGCTACCACCCCCGAAGGTTCGCTTGTCCCAGAAAATTGGCCTGCCCCTGGCAGAAAAACAACATGCGTCATACTGCGCCATCCCTCCAAATATGGCCATAAATACGCACACTTCTTCAGACTAATCATGGCCTTATTGTCCATATTCACGAACCTTGTCCTTGGCTGCTGCACTGTTCCCCTGGTGTCTTGTACAGTACAGTCCAAATGTACGAGCAAGCAGAGCCGGTCCGGTCCCCTTTCTTGCACCCTAACAGCGGACAAACCAGCAGACCGCCGTCACAACCTCCTCATGTCACCGGTGCTGATGTACATCGGAGTGTCAGCCATGGAGTTGGCGCTTCTGACAAGTTGAAAGAACAAGAAGCGTCTTCACACACGTACGAAAATGCCGAGGAGGAACGTTACGCAAAGCCAAAGCACGTGTCTGCAGGTATCCGACGTTTTTATAACTTACCTTCTTTTCAGTAATTTACTTGGGTAGTATCACAATAAGGAGACACAATATCCCGAAGAGATCGCGAATAACCACTTAGGCCACAGCAAGTAAATTTTATGGATGAAGTCCTCTGCAGACTGCAAAAATAGTGCAATAGGGCAAAAAAAAAGATGGGTAAGAAAAAACAAGATAGCTACATTTTCAAAACAGGCCCGATAAAGTTGTGATAAACGTTGCAATTGTAACAAGAATTAAAGGGACAAAACATGGTATCAGAGCCAACAAGGCATTCATTCCTGTATATTCAAGAAATGTACTGGTGTGGTAAAAGTGACACTAGAGTGGTAGACTGGCATCACAAACAAAGTTGGCAACCACAGTCATGGCTTCCATATTGCTGTCACCAATCCTTGCTGTCACTTTTACAACTATCCAAGGAGGTTTAACCTCCTTGAACTATCCAACAATTAAGTTTAATTTCTACAACTACAGTCATGGGTACCTCGCAAGTGTCGCTTTTACAACTACTAGTATCAGGCTACATAGACAACATATTTGCTCATTTTGGTACTTTGTTTTGTTTGTCCAATAATTCGCACAACAAAATAATACAGAAAAGAATGCATAAAAAACAAGCCATGAGGAGGGAAAAATCGTAAACAGCTTGTACTATGCCATCCTCCTTTATACTAAACAAAATGTATAGTAATCGGTAAAGAACAAAGAAGAGTAACTCATAGGATGTAATGATAATACAAAAGGATAATCAAACTAGAGTTCGGCGACCTCATACCTCCATGAAATATTGAGTGTTTTTGTCGATTTTATGCTTGTTGATGATGACTTGTATGTAATGATATTCGTGTTATTTCTACTAGCTGTGTGGATAGTTATCACATGGGCACTATGGTAACATGCAGCAGGTGTGCGGAATCTTTATGATGTTTATATTATCATGTTATGATAGTACTGGCAACTTGCAAGTTAGAGAGTATGTTTCAGAATCCATAACAAATTACTGCGACACATCAGGATACAAACACATCTTCAACACAAGCAATAAGACACAAAATGTCCATCAACCAATACCCACATATAGGTTACGGGGACAAGTTTATGCCAGATATATGATAATCCAAGTACATACCAACACAACATCAGCATAACGCCACGTGGAGCACAAAACATCTAACAGCATAAACGAAGTATAACACACCAGGTCCCCAAAGGCACAAGTGGATGAATACAAAGTTAATTATCAAATTCAAATTGTCCAGGATCGGCAAACAGTTGCTCTAAGGAGTCAACTGTTACAGATGCCCTAACCAGTTGCTATATGACGTCAACTGTTCAGATAGGGTAATACCAAACACATCCACATAATATATATCTAATAAAACCGAGTACATACTAACAAAACTTCAGCGTGACGCAAGGTGGACCACATAACATCTAACAGCACAAAAGAAATATAATACAGCTTGTTCCTAAACGCACAAGTACATAAATACAATTTATTATCACTTTTAGAATTGTCCTGGTTCCCCCCAACAGATGCTCTACGATGTCAACTGTATATCGCAGATATAGGGGTGATTTCTGATATTATTACATCGATTATAACGACAGATACGGGGCCCATAATCTAATCACTCCCAGCAATCATCACACCCCACCAACACATCAAGTATGAAATCAATCCACCCAGCCGTTCTTCAGTCGAGGCTATCGTTTTCCCCATACAGTTGTTGTCAACTGATAAAAAAAAAACATATGTTCATGGCTATCACTGGCGAAACAAATCACCTCACCACCTGCTTGGAGATAAGGTGATTAACAAAGAGGGAAACCACGATGCCTGTTCCAATATATCACAGATATAGGGGTGATTTTGTATATTATTACATCGATTATATCGACAGATACGAGGCCCAAAATCTAATCAATTCCAGCTATCATCACACTCCACCAACACACTAATAATGAAACCAATCCACCCTGCCGTTCTTGAGTCGAGGCTATCGTTTCCCCCCAACAGTTGTTGTCAACTGATCCAAAAAAACTTATGTTCATGGCTATCTTGGAGATAAGGTGATTAACAAAGAGGGAAACCACGATGCCTGTTCCAATATATCGCAGATATAGGGGTGATTTCTTATATTTTTACATCGATTATATCGACAGATACGAGGCCCAAAATCTAATCAATTCCAGCTATCATCACACTCCACCAACACACTAATAATGAAACCAATCCACCCTGCCGTTCTTGAGTCGAGGCTATCGTTTCCCCCAAACAGTTGTTGTCAACTGATCTAAAAAAACATATGTTCATGGCTATCACTGGCGAAACAAATCACCTCACCACCTGCTTGGAGATAAGGTGATTAACAAAGAGGGAAACCATGATGCCTGTACCAATATATCTCAAATATAGGGGTGATTTCTGATATTATTACATCGATTATAACGACAGATACGGCTCCCAAGATCTCATCGATTCGAGCTTTCATCACACCCCACCAACACAACAAGTATGAAACCAATCCATCCAGCCGTTCTTGAGTAATCATCTACACAGACAGAGACACATAACAGAAAATATAACCTCCATTCCATGACATTTCATGGAGGTAATAATAATAATAATCGAAATTGAGATAATAACTGACAATATATACGAGACTACTATAAGGGGCTAGGGTGGTTTATGAGATGGGTTTTCAGGGCAATTTTAAACGTAAGAAAAGAAGAAGTTTTTAGTATATTTGTCTGGAGGCTGTTCCATATTGTGACACATCTGTATTTTACGGAGAACTGCGCTAATGATGTGCGGAAGAGAGAAATAATTGATTTCTTTGCATGGTATGATAGTTGTGTACAGGTGATCTAGGGTTTCGAAAATTTTCAAATACTGTATATCGGGGAGTTTGCTGGAAAGGAGGCTAAACGTGAATATACTAATTTTCAAGTTATTGATATCATGCATATTCAATATTCTCTTTTTTTTTTAGAAATAGAAGGGCTGTATGTGAGAGAAAGTCAGGGGCAGAGGCTATTCGCGTGAATTTCTTTTGTAGTGTTATAAGAGTAGGGTTGTACTTTATCGTCATGTTGACCATCCCTGCAGAAGAAAAATTCTGTTTTTTTTTCTTCTGAAATCAGGCGAAAATTAATGTGCGCGCTGATGTCATCTTTAAAATTTACTTGCTGTGGCCTTACTTAGTATTACTTATTTTCCTACTCCAAACCTAAGACAGACATATATTTCTCATAGACCGCACGTATCCGGTTGGAGCAAGCAGCCACCGTGCTATCTGTAGCTTCATCCGCTCCCACCAAAGCTGTTTGGCCGCCGGCATTGCCGTGCTGCTAAGCCTTGTCGCTGTGGGAATCGCCCCTCTGACGTTCATCAATAAAGAGGTAAACACAATATTTTCAAGCAATCTCTGTTTCTTCTTTTATTCTTAGGGGGTAATCAAGACATAACATGCTGCTGTTTTCCCTTAACGATTTCTTAACTTTTGTATTCTAACGTTCGTCTCAAGGAAATAACTCAACTGACCACCACTGTTGATGCTTTAAAGCGCGACCAAGACGACATGCGCAAACTGACCGCCACTGTTGACGTCTTGAAGTGCGACCAAGACGACTTGTGCAACCTTACCACCACTGTTGACGTCTTAAAGCGTGACCAAGGCAACATGTCCACCACTGTTGACGTCTTGAAGTGCGACCAAGACGACATGCGCAAACTGGCCACCACTGTTGAAGCCTTGAAGCGCGACCAAGACGACTTGTGCAACCTTACCACCACTGTTGACGCCTTAAAGCGCGCCCAAGATGACATGTCCGCCACTGTTGACGCCCTGAAGCGTGATCTGGACAAGGAGCGAAGCCGAACCGCAGCATTGGAGCAGTGTCTTCACGGGATGAGCAAGTCCCCAGGCAAGTTTGATTTAAGTTGCTATGTGCACTATTTGTAATGTCATACTGAGCAGGTTCATAAGACTATATTAGTTTAAAACAAGTTATATATGCGACAATGCATCCCTTATCACATTGCATCCTTTATCATACTCATTGTGTACTAGTATAAGTATGTTGTTAAGTTAACGTTTAGAAAGTTGTGTTTCACTGACTCATATCATTTACTCATTATTCTGGTATAAAATAAAACCACACAACCTAATGGGGACTGGGAGGTACGGTATTTTGATGAAGTATCTAATGATTTCTTAGTGCCTAAATTATGTATAATGCTGCTTTATCAATATGCCCCATGTGTACACATTAGAGTTGTCTGTTAACGATGTTTATGCAAAACGTGTTTAGCAGAATCCTGCCCTGAGGGGTACACAATGTGGAGAGGAGTATGCTACAAGCTCTTTAACACAGAGAAAACCTTCAGCGGTGCGGCGGCGACCTGTGGTGAAGACGGTGGCACACTCGCCATGCCCCGAGACGCTGAGACCAACGCCTTCCTGGTCTCCTTGAGCGGCGAGAGAGCCTTCTGGATCGGCCTGTACGATCGGCGCGAAGAGGGAAGCTTCGAGTGGGTAGATGGCTCTGCACTTGGGGCATACACCTCCTGGAGTCCGGGACAACCGGACAGCTTGAGGGGCGACGAAGATTGCGTTTACTACCCCGCACAGAAAGACACGTGGAATGACGCAAAATGCGACTGGACGTACCGCTTCATATGCCAGGCTTTTCCAGGTAATTCCTATAACGTTACATGGCACAGATAAAGTGTCCTTGTCACTAAGCACGGCCATCATTTCTGGTCTTATCATGAAAGTTCATCTTTGTTGGTAGAGTACATTATAGAAAAATTGCTAAACTTTACTTCCAACATTGAATTAACTATAGGGACATACCCCTCTAAATTTCCGGTCAATCTCCGTCGACCTTGAGATAGAAAGGGTCATTCTGTGAACAAGGTCGACGGAGATTGACCGAAAATGTAGAGGGGTAAGTCCCTATAGTTAATTCAGTGTTGGAAATAAAGTTTATCAATTTTTCTATAATCATTTCAGGTGTTGTGATTATAAACCATTTCAAAACACATCATTCCACATTCCATCCCTGCTATTCTGTTCATTTTCCAGGAAGCCCATAGGCGACAGGTGGAACCACCACTGGCAGCGGCTCCCCGGCCATCCGTAGTAAAATTAAGCTGAGGGCACAACCCGCCGTACGTGCAACTGCGTGCTGTCTACGTGCAAAAACGCGGGCAATCTTTTGCGATCCGCAAGTCGTTAGTACCGCCTCCGTACGTTGTAAGCACGTACAACTTACCAGTTGCGCAACGAACGATGCACGCAACCACTTACGGCATGCAGACCACATACTTATTACCACAGCCGTGCGAGTGACGTGCGTTGACGTACTCCCTCCCTGCTCTTACCATTCTTGCCATTTCAGAAAAACGTGGCGGTCGTGGTCTTAAAAAACGTACAGACAAAAACCACGTACGGCGGGTTGTGCCCTTACCTAAACCAGCAGAGCGAAGTAATCGGAATTAAAGCAACATTTCGATCGAGTAACACCTACATCTGTATTGTTGTACATGTGTCTGTACAACGGCTCTCCGCTGTAAAACTAACCTGTAAACCTGGAATATTATAGCAATGCCGATGTGCCCAAATAGCAACTTGTTTTCCAAACATTCTTTGGGCTTTGTTGAGTAGAAAACTAATACAAAGACCTAAAGGATGTAATGTAATGAATCAGTAATGAATGGGCACCAAAGTATACGTACGAAGTGAAGTAGTAGAAAGTAGTAGTCACACATCAGTTTCATATAGAGAAAATGTACACATCCCTTCTCATTAGCCAGCAGTTCTTTTACATGACGAACATTCTAGAGAGGGCCCTAGGGAAAAGCACCTGGTTTGGCCTCATCTCCAGAGCCCTTTAGGATGGTATTCAAGTTCGTATGAGGCGCGCATGGGAGTATTTGCCTCCACCAGGCCCCACAGGTCGTTGTAACAAAAATTGGACAAACGTAAACAGGTAACATGTTAGACGAGTTAGCTGGGTCGCTAACCATACTTCTCGGTCAGCTAACTCATCTGGCATGTTTTGATCTATATTTGTCCAATTTGTACTATTTATCCCGCGACCTGTGGAGCCCGCTAGAGACTAAGAGCTTCATACGGCATGTGTGACCCCATCTTAAGAATGAGAGGGACTTTCATCCCATTTAATAAAATTGTACTATTTCATCAACAACAAGCAAAACAATTTGGGTTGTTGCAATTGGAAGTGTCTGCTATGGCAACGGCTATGCATATGGGCTACATTAAAAGTTTAACAAAGTAAACTGATATTCTTCATGTTTTCTACCGCGTACTCCTAGCCCCCACAACAGCTACTAAAATTACCTACTATAGCTACTCGGGTATCCACACTCTAAAATTCACCATCCCTACCAGCCTAAAAAAAACCTGAAACCAGGTACTTTATTTAAAAAAATATTTCACCTGAACCAACTACTACCCGAGTTCCACACATTTTATAACTAGCTCAAAGCTAAGACCATATATATAATAAAAATGAACTGGTTCGTACAACCGACTAACACTTCTTGGACTATCAACCAAGGAAATGTGTGGTCCTAAATAGGTTAGCGAAGAAACTTTACCACAAACAATTGCAAATTAAAACAAATGCATGTATATACATGATATCCAATTCAACAACTTAACTGAACTGAGCTTATATATTTAAACTTTTGGACCACTTCTATGAGCTAGTTTTCTAGTTCTACAATTAAAATCCAAACAGTAAACCTAAATTATATGAAACACTATAATGTATCTTGAGTTGTCAGGTTGTAAGTTCACTTATCAAGAACAAATAGACATTTCCCGTCGTTGACATTAATCATCACTTGTCACTGAACTAATACATCGTTTGCTACAAAAGGTATGATTTTCCATTATAGAATATACCAGGTAGGAAATCAACTTCTACTTGATACACTTACATGTACAACAAAACTAATATCTTCAAACCTAGTACCTACAAATGTAACTTATAGAACGCCAAAACAAACTAAACTACCGGTATCTAAGTGGAGTCAAAATAACTTGTACAACTGGAAAGGATGATGCTAACACAACATGGACTGTGTTGATTTGACTGACGTCATCCACATTTGTCTCCTAAGAAACCCCAGCTGACTAAATTGCCTACTGAACTCCTTAAAATTAAGGGGTTTCAATCTTAGGTAAGTTTTAGTTTTGTACAAAACAATCCAACACAATGTACATTTTTAAACAAGAAGTCAACTTGAACATGTTATACAACAAAACTAGCATCTTGTAAACTAGAAAATGTAACTTTTGTAACATTACTTTCATAATGGGAAAAAGAGGCTACCTCAACAAGAACTCATTTGACTCTACTGAAAAACCATCAGTGTGTAGGTCATCAGGGTCAACAGCAACTTAAACTATCGGGTTCCCTTAGGCAAATTCAGGATTCCTTACGTGTGCACGAGTTAGATCGCCATGCACTGAAGTGCCTGCTGCACTCCTCACATCTGTAAAGCTTTCCTGTGACTCCGCATGTGTTTCTTCATATTACTCAGGTCACTGAACTGCCTGCTACAGTAGTCACACTCGTACGGCTTCTCACCCGTGTGAGTCCGCATGTGCCTCTTCAAGTGACCCAGCTCACTAAACTGCCTGCTGCACTCCTCACACTTGTAGGGTTTCTCCCCTGTATGAGTCCGGATGTGAGTCTTCAGATTACCCAGCTGAGTAAACTGCCTGCTGCACTCCTCACATCTGTAAGGTTTCTCCCCGGTGTGACTCCGCATGTGAATCTTCAGACTTCCCAGCCCACTGAACTGCCTGCTGCACTCCTCACACCTGTAGAGCTTTCCTTCTCTCTTAGATCTGAAATAAGATTCCCTTTTCGACTTTCTTCTTCCGGCCTCTAAACCCTGTGCGTTACTCGTACTTGCTGATGCCATCTTCTTCGATGTGATGCAACTTCTGTAGATAAAAGGTGAACAAACATTGGTGGATTTGTATACGTAGAGTGGATACATTCATCAGCTAACCCACATCTTTCCCACCTCAATCATCCCTTGGTAACACATAGTACTACGAAAACAACTTTCAGGTACTAGCATATGTACAGTGGTTCAGGTAAAGGACTGGACCTCTGCCAGTACCTAAATAATTATGGTCATTTAATGACATTTGTTTCTGTAAGTTATACAGTCATGCATGTACTCAATTGTCTATTTTTACAGACAACGCACATAAAAAATGAAGAGCTATTGCCTGGTATACCAAAGACGATATTTTGTTTAACATAAATGGCCTATTATTGAAATCTTAAAAATTGCCGCAAATCTATTACTTACACGTTCCACAGTTGCCAAGAATTCTGACGCCAGAACCTGACATGACGACCTCTGCACAACATATGTTATCCTCTAAGTATGCGGCAAATCTTCCGTGATACCAGTCAATTTAGTGCAAAGTCAAGAAATATTTCAAACCGTAAGAATCAATATCATTTTCTCAGAGGACCCTTTTCGTGTTTGTATAGATTTATTTCTTTAGGCATGCAATGAGGAAGAAACGTTTAAATTTAATGCAGCTCGTTTAATGCGTTCAATATGCCTTCAGATTTCTCGTTAATCCTTGTTCTGATTGTCGGCCATGCCGCCCGACACACTTCAAAGCCTGCCCGCCTGTCCATCATGTGAACCGTTAAGGAGTTAGATTTCTTTGTTACACTAACGTCGGGCCCGCTTTAGCATTATGTGCTGCCTGTCACCCAATTTATTTAACCCTTTCCGACATGTATAGAGCTACACGCAGATTAGATGTAATTTGCTCGGACGCCATTTCCGTGATCCACTTGTCTTGTGTAAGCGGGACCAACCAAGCGCCGCGGGTATGGTACTACGTAACGGAGGGTCCCTCATTTCGGACGTAAATTCTATCATAGAATTGTTCATATAAAAATTTTCTCAAAGTTCTATTAAAAACAACTTTGTGGATAAAAACAAGCATGCCTCACTCCTGCATTCTGAGGTAATTAAAAATCCGTCCGAAGATAGGGGTATGCAGAATTTATGGTACCTAACATTTGTAAAGACATGTTTAAATATCAACTACTCGGTATGATGTAATGGAAGACATCTGGAACAGGCCATTGAGAACAACAGATATTGGTCTGGCGGGAGGTTTCCAGTCTATGGGCGGACGGAGGGACTTGGGGTATACCTTACAAAAATCGACCTGCGCCCTTCACACCCGTATGTGTTTTTTCTCTCTCGCACATTAACGATAGATAACAGTGACTGCTATTTGAATAAGTCTAAGCACACTTTTCGTTTCCGTCTTCTTTGAATGAATAATCTCAAAAGTATTTTCGATGAAACCCAAGTAAACCCCTAACAGACCCCGTACTGGTACGTTCTCCTTTGCAACATTCTTCCATGACCGCCCAATGTGTCCAAAGTTTTACTACCCTTTGTCCCTTTTTGGTGCAGAAGCAGAAAAATCGTCAATGAAATTTCCTTCTCTAAGTTCTGGTTTATTTTGCAACCGCTACAAACGACAAAAGCATGAGATTTTGAGCATCAGTGAACAGGAGGTGCCATATAACTTCAATAAATTGCAACATTCAATCACGAAACGTTCGCTTTTCTGGCTACGAAACTTTTAAAAGTTTTAGCATAAAATACAACATGTCCTTCATGCTGTCTTACCTGAATAAACTTGAACCCTTGCTTTACACGAATACTCCGGTCGGCTGTGTCTAAAGCCCTGAAAGTTGTGGTTTTTGCTTTGGAAGGACAGAAACTGGAACGCTCTCGCGATCTCGCAACTTCCAGCAAACAGGAAGTCACAGCGAGATGACCCGGAAGTATTGAGTGGTCCTGGGTCAAACATGATCTCCTAGTTATGACACAATTGTCGCGTTATTCTCGCTCAGTCGGGGTTTATTCGATTAATATATCAAAGAAGGTTTTGACATTAGAAATTCCCCAAATGATTGTAAAAGCCTCCAATGATTGTAAGAAACTTATCCCATACTACAACTCCTGTATTAGTTAGATAAGCCCTAAGTTAAGTTATAGCACTGTAGTTATGTAGATGCCATACTTTGTACCTCGTACAATTGTTGTGCAATAAAGTTATATTACATTCGATTAATACAGGCATGGTGGATATTTTTATGCTAACACTATCCAGCTGTTTACTTTCCTGCGAAGCTTCTATTAGTAACATATTGCCTAAAAGCAATAACCTGTGCCATCTCGTTGTAAACCAGATCAGAAAACGGTATGGTTTTATTTTGTTTTCCTTTTAAGGCCATGTTGATTTGATTATATGGATGACATCCTCTGGGAACTCCAGAACTGATGCGAGCGAGCGAATAAAAAAAAAGTTTGGCCAAAAAAAAAAGTTGACTTCAGTATGAAATCTAAGTGGTCAGGAAGGTTAAACATAGGACTAAAAACACATAGTATGATATGCCAACAGTTAGGTGTAGGGACCAGTACATCGTATAGGTACAAAACGTTCTTCTTCTTGGACCAATCATAAAAAAAAGACCTGAAAAAAATCAGTGGAACCGGTTTCGCCAATTAGAAAATGGACACACTATGTCAGCAAGCGTTTGGGGTCTTACCGGGCTAAGAAGACAACAAGAGCGAAGTCGAGTAGAGTTTATAGTCATTTGCACCAAGTTTCTACAGTCAAAGGTACAGAAACTTGATTACTTGGAGATGGGATTTTAAAACGCCAGATTCCTTTGTAGCAAAATTGACCAATTATCATTGTTTTTGACTATAGCAAGTTTCCACAATCAGGTTCAGGTCCGGATCTGGAAATGATCCTCTGGACCTGAACGGAACCTGTACCTAAATTTTCTGTACTGGTACCTACCCCTACCAACAATAGATTTTTTTTCACATCTTATTCTTTGACTTTAGATTTATTTTGGCATTCTATGGCATTAGTTATATGTTTTCTGATACTTTTTTTTCCATCTACTGCATATATGTGTTCATTTTACAGCAGCTTTGCACAATTTACTGTGTGGTCAAAAGCTTTTTTTTTTGGAAATGGCCGAAAATTGGTGCGAGCGTCCATATAATCAAATCAACATGGCCTAATTGTTGCAAACAAAATTGTCTTCTTTGTAGCGTAGATGATCACGGTGCATTATATCAACAAATAACTATGGTTATCTACATACTTAAACAAATCGGTTCCATCAACTGATAAATCAATGTGATCAACTTTATTGTAAAAACGTCTCAAACAAATAGAGATCATTACAATAAAGCCTCTACCAGTACCTATGTAAATGCTCTCGTAAAATGCACGACTCCTTTTAATACAACTATGACGGATAACGATTGAGTTTTATCTTGTTATTGATAGACTTATTCAAACCGAAAAAAAATATTTCATTACATAATATACACTGAATGCCAAACAAACGAATGCAATTATTAAAACGATGAACGGAAAACGAGTCATCTACCTACATGAACTAGTCAGGCATGAAATTGAAATGTACCTGAAGTTAGTAGAACTTTGACTACACATTGCAACAACTACCAGAACTAGGATATTTATACAAGCCGTATTCCAAAATCGGCATCTATACTGTTTCTATTAGAAATGAACTACTTGAACAAACTACACATACAAATGTATTCTTCTATCCTTCCGGATCAAGTCTAGTAGCGTGGCCATGTACAAAACGAATTTATGTTGGTTTAATTGATCAGACATAACTAGAAAAAATTAAAAGGACTCTACCAAGAAAAAACGACTTGTCCGACATGAATTAACAAGTACCCTGTATCTTACATTATCACCGATAATAAAGATTGCCAACAAGAGGTTACATAGTTGACTTGAGTCACCTTACCAAACTGTAACTTTGACTTAGCTTTCATATAGTCAAATACAGACTACAGAATACGAATACAAATGAAACTTAAAACGCTTACTAAACAGTAGGTAAGTAATCCATCGGTGGAGAAATAACCACTCGATAAGTAAAAAAAAAGGAATTTTCCTCTGTCTCGGTACAATTAAAGGTCTAAATCTACAACTTCCATCTGATCGATGACATCAGGACTATCCTGTTGCTGTTTCCTGTGATTGTTTTTGGTCGGCACTTTGTAATGAACGTACGAATCCACCCCGATCCTGGCGCGATCTGTCAACGGTGTCTTCGTCGACCGTCGAGATTCGACAAACTGGACCTCAGCAGAATATAAGTCAGAGTTGTCCTGACTTTCCTCCAGCCATTTGTTTTTGTGTAGAAACTTGTAGGGGGCGCCTTTGGTCGTCGAAATCTGGTCATGATCCGTTTCAGAATCGTCTGCCTGACCATTGGCTACATCTTTCCCTTCATTGGATTCACTGCCATCTTCATCAGGCAGTTGGGAAGATTCAGCTTCTTTGGGATTACCTTTCTTGTGATTGGGTCTGGGCGGAACTTTGTAGTAAACGCACGTATCTGTCCCGATGTTGACTCGATCTGTCGAGAATCTCCCCGCGGACGTTTGAGGATCAACGAACTCTACCTTAACAGAGGATGAGGTAGAGTTACCCTGATTTTCCTCTACCCATTTATTTTTGAGTGGAAAGCTGTAGGGAACGCATCTGTTTGTTAAAATCTGGTCGCGAGCTGTCTCAGAATTTTCCGCAACAATGGCAACGTCTTGCGGTTCCTTAGATCCCAAGACCTCCTCAAATGGTTGAGTCTCAGCTCTGCTTTCCTGAAGATGATCTGATGCCTCAGAAGTTTCCGAGGTGCCCTGGGTTTCCAGACTATGGTGGCAAGACGCGAGGCTGGCTGTGAAGATGTCCCCTGAACTCTTCTCGTTGCCGGAAGGAGCGGAAGAGAGCTTGAGGTAGCTGACGTCAGCGTTGGTCTCCACGAGTCGGTCCAGCTCCAGGTACAGCTGCTGGAAGTCAGGCCGGTTGAACTCTTCCCACTGCCAGCAGCTTAACATCATGTTGTACCTGCCAATAATTAACATATTGAAGAGTTATATCTTTAGTTAAAATGTTGCCTTTCCACATGTCGGTAAGAACGAAGCTATCGCCATATCACCTTAGAATGTGGTGTTTGTATAAAGTGATGAAGACCTACTGGTATATATAATATTTCATATTTATTGGTAACACTGACAAGTGTGGACAATACATTTAGCCGTTGCGGCATGTGACAAGTGTAGACACTGTCACATTTCTGCTGTCACTTGTATTTACTAGCCCAGAATCAGATCTATTCAGACCAATTCAAAACTATCGTGGCATGCAAAGTCAACCGTTTATAATTAGGTCAACTTTTACCCTAAAATCTATTCTTATATTCATCAGCAAAATATACAGTTACTGTAGAAAGTGTTAAGGGGAGCAAAACGCCTTTCAGCAAATTTATACATACAAGAATATTGGCGACGTAAAACACGTGCCAATCGCTACTTACGTTTATGCAACATGTTTTTGTAGCAAGAACTCTAGATCTTAGTATCTGTGAGCATTTCTACAATAATTTGGAAGAGGTTCGTAGCCCATTTTCGTGTGTTACATGCAATAAACGAAAGTCTGTACATACAGTTCCCGGGGACACCGCTGTGGGCGCTGCTCCCGCCGTCCTCTGCGGAGTTCCTCCAGCAGGGTGCTGCCCAGACTCGGGTAAGGAACGTCCCCTAGCGTCGCGATCTCGTACAGCACCACGCCAAATGACCAGCTGTGTAGGTGGAAGATGTACAAATATTCTGCAATGTAGCTCACATTACAGGACCACATGCATGAATCAAGATGTTGGAGAAATACACATTGTTAATGACTGTGCCTGCTGACCATTACCCTCGAGACTATTTTTATACCAAATCCCATATTAGCCAATATTGAAAATTGCAAGAACATTAATCTGTCAGAATGTTGTGAAACAAATAGAAACAGGAACACAATATGCCAGATAATATACACAGAGATAGACCTGGAATAGAGGGAAGAATGTTGAGTCACTTGTAATAAGTAGTTTCGTCCTTGCCAGGAAAGGAAGGATTCAAACCCGCTACCGGTTGGTCCAGAATCACGTGTATTTGATTATTCAAGCGGCTCTCTCCGTCTTTTACTTCCATTCGTTAGGAATATTGTTATATGCAACTCGCCTCTTATTATCTGCATTTAGCCCCAATGGGGCATGAATATGCAATAAACTTCATTGTCATTGTCATTGTCATTGTCATTAATGACACTTCGTTTCTCACGAGAAATGTCCCTTAGTTGTCCACCTAAGACATCAAGGTCAAACCGAGGTACTCACACGTCACTCTTGCTCGTGTACCTGCCCTCCCTCAGAAGCCTTTCCGGCGCCATCCACCTCAAGGGGATCTTCTGCTCCGCGTCCTGCCGCTGGTAGCCTCGCTCGTAGACGTCTGTGGCCAGCCCGAAGTCTGCGATCTTCACCAGAACGTTCTTCCCCACCAGCACGTTCCGGGCCGCCAGGTCTCCATGTACGTACCCGGCATCGGATATAAAAACCTGGTACAAAAACAATGACAGAAAGATAGCTCAGCAAAGAGGTGAAAAGTAGTTCGATGGTTCAAAAATATTTACCACTTTTCTCTAAACGCAACCTTCTTCCTGCTTCCAGCATTGGATATAAAAACCCACGCCGTAGGTATAAAACCAATGTATGAAAAAGATAAGAGCTAAACATTGTCCAGAATTTCGATGATTCAAACATATAAATGACTAAACTCCACCTACTCCATGATGCGTTACAGCATAACCAATATTTACCACAACAGTAGGGAGAAGTAAACAAATGTACTTGCTTGAATACCATATTACAGCACTCACCATGCCATTTGCTATCTGCCGTCCGATCTGGTACATCTTCAGATCAGTCATGTGATACACGCTGTTCAGCTCATCAGCCTCTGGCTTTGGGTAGATGAATTGCAGATGTCAGTACGTTATAGTCATTTCAGTACAAAACCTCAGATTTCTCAAATACAAAGTTTTTACTATCACCAATGTCTTCAATATATGATATTAATTTCACAGAAATTATAACGGATACGTTGCACTAAAACTAATAATTAGTGCTACAGAATATGTCTGATGTCTACGCTATTCAATTAAGGGAGCTTGAACTTCACAATGATGTAACTTATTCCGTACTCCGTGACCAGGTAGGGTGAGTTTTCTAGAGTGCAGCAGCCATCCAGATCAAACAAACACATAAACAAACAAACAAACCTGCCGACACTTGAGCAGGAAGTTCTTGAGGTCTCCGTACGGCAGGTACTCCGTGACCAGGTAGGGCGGGTTCGCCAGCGTGCAGCAGCCGACCAGCCCCAGCAGGTTCTTGTGCTCCCCCAGGTTGATGGTCGTCTCGATCTCACGGACAAATGTCACCCTTTCCTCTACACCGGCGCCATCTGAACATACGTTATTAAAATGGTCAAGTCCATGTCCTTGCAGAAACACGTTTTACAATATCAAACATTGCATCAAACGCAATGTGGTATTTTCTATCTACACTAGCGTCATCTGCAGCATGTACAGTGCAAACTCCGAGGGTTAATCGACTACTTAGGAGAATAAAATGCCCGGACAAATCAGCTATACAAAGAAGCGGATTCCACTGTATATACGTTTGGTATCAAAATAGCATAAACATCTCCCAAAAAGAATGTCAAAGTGGTGTATGCCAAAAACGTGAATGGTATTATGTGGCATATGCCCCGTTACAAATTTCAAATCTTTTGTTTTAAACACCAGAGCATAGAGCACGAGGTAATCATATTTGGTCTGAAAATAAAATTCAAAAAAAGGTACAAACTAGATAGTAAGTCTTCGGACACCTTTCACTGGAGCCACGTGTGTGTCAACTGGCCTAAAAGCGGCTGCAAAGCCTACACAAAATGTTGGGTTTATATTGTTGTATTGGATAAAACTGAGACTTACCTTGAACAGTCTTGACCACTACGGTTCTGTTTGTAACCAGTCCGGCTGCAGTTCTCTTCAGAACCGCTTTATAGACGACACCGAAGGCACCCCTGCCGATCTGCTCCCCCAGCTCCAGATCCTGTCTGTCCACTTCGTACTTCAGGAACTGTGGACGGGCTGGGACCGGTGGAGGAGGCTGCTCTGCCAACGGGTAGACGCGATCTGCGGCAAACATTGCAACAAGATTGAAGTATGGAAAGTTATTTATTTGCGATAGAAAAATCGATATCCTATATTGGTTTCCCTGGCGTCCATGAGCACCACCATAAAAGTTTCAGACGTCATCCAGGCCTTTGTCGGGAAAAGAATCAATACTTCTGCCAGGTTGTATTACAGACACATGACTTTAGCAATGTGCAATCAGTACCAGAAGTCTGTATCCTCCCTCGCTCCTGTTTATTGACGTCTACTGTTTCACAGCACTCTTTCACTCGCAAGAGACATGTGCTCAAAGGACTCTGCGTTAAATGTGTAGGACCAAATAGATACATATAATACATATAATTATTTATAAATCATTTGACTAAAGTTGATCTGTTTCAGATTCGACATCAAAAGACAAATTCTATATCTACAAGTACCAGAGAAAAGGGTAGAAAATTGAGTAAAAAATGTAACTTCGTCTTGGGGAGACAGACGGAAAAAAATCAAGGCCATTTAAAGAATCGAGGCCACTACTAGCCCCCGACGCTACCTACCTAAGATAAACGGATGGAAGTACCACCGTCCCCCATCTCTCCCTGCGCGCGCTCGTTTTTTCTTGACTCACCAGAACCTCAGCCCTCCCACCAGCAAAACCGTGACGAGCAGAGTCAAGCCCAGCGCAATCAGCACAATCTCCAGGGTTGTCAACAGGCCAGGTGGGTTGACCAGACGCGGAGTGATATGCTGACCTTTAGAAAGGAAAGTGCATTAAATCTGGAATGGCATTTAATCAGACTATACTGACAAACTCACCAACATAGCCACATTGCTTCCGCCACCAGTCATACCCATGAGTACCGCAGCAGAGAAACTTCCGGAACGTTGGTGGACAGTAATAAGCTATTTCGCACTTCCGAATGCGCATGTGCAGGGACATGAATTGTGGGTAATATGTCAAAGGTGAAAGTCCCTGACCTCTTACCGACCATTGTCGATCTGCATAAGGATGTTTAGGCATATTTTGATTATGTCTCAGTGGCATTCAACTTTGATATATTATTACCCACAGTTCCTGCCGCTGCGCATGAGTACTCGAAAGTGTGCAAGAGCTCATACCAGACGGTGATTACTTAGCAGACAAAAGCTCATGTGCTCTTTTTTTCATTTTCGAAATCTGAACACGTGGCGTCGGCAATTGATTCTTATTGTGAAATAGAGCTGTTTACCAGCTATACATACCAACATCGTACATCCGGTTACGCGGCCGAAATAATGACAAGAAGCCATTAAGCCCACCTGTGCTTACAGCTGGTCCTCCACCATCAATAACTGCAGTCGAAGCTACAAAAGCTACTTCACCAATGATCGGGATAGGCCCTGTGAACAAATAGTGTCATTTTGAATCATTTAAGGGGATTAGAAACCTTTACAATCAACTAGAAACTCAACAATTGCAAATACAGCATATTTCACTCATATTTCCCTATAAAGAAGATTGGATCACCGCAGTCCAAAATCGCCCCTCCATGTATGAAAAGCAGGCCCACAGGCACAGGCCAGGCAGCTTTCGCAAACGAAACATATAATATAAGACAACAAAAGAAACAGAACGTAAAACAACAGCCATGACCATGACTTGTTCATTTTCCTTAATCAACAATTTTATTTTATTTTCCGATAATGTCCCGGCCGCGCTCTCGGTTTGGAAATGTGACCGTACAGTTATTGGGTGGCCCAGCTACTCTCTCTTAGCAGCCAGGGGCTGAATTGCGAGGAGCTTACACAAGCTTTCTCGCAAGGGTCTGGAGCGGCTGCCATTAAGAAAGTGTGCTTACCAACTTCAACTGTGATATTCTTGACCGACGAGTTGCCCAAGTAGTTCTCGGCGACCACCGTGTATACACCGGAGTCTTCCACAGTCGCTTCTGTGATTGTCAAGGTTCCCAGCGTGGTGTTCACCACAGCGTTGGTCGGGAGGGATCCGTCCAGCCTGCTCCACGTGTATGTGGCAGGGGGGACACAGTCGGCTGTTGCCTGAAGAATCATTGTGTCGCCTTCTGTTGAGATGAGGCCTGGCGTCACCTCGATTTGTGGTAACTTTGGAGCATCTTTAAAAAATGGAAGAGAAGTGTTGGTCGTCTCAACATCTAAGAATATACACTGTATTTGAAGGTTGACAATGGACAAATACAAAGGCAAAGACAAGCAAAAATCGACCCGGTCGTTTTGGCATTTCCTGTCAATGCCAACAGGCAATAACAACAGATGCAGTCGAACACATAAATTCACTTTCACGTCATTGCCTGGTTTGTTCTTTCGTTTCCTCTGGAATATTTTCAACAGCTTACACTGGACGATGAGTTGTCTCTCCGCTTCATGTTCAGAGACATCGCAGAAGTAAGCAGTTAAAGTGTAACTCCCTGCGTCTTCTGGGCCTGTTCCATTCAACAACAGACTGGAATCCCCAATAAGAGACACTCGTCCCTATATAACACGGGAGAAGGCAATGTGATAAACTTCATACAGCAAAAGTCCAACCCTCATGATTCCACCGGGTGCCCTATTGCGACCTTCGGAGGAATGCTTTCCCTCATCGAGGCGACGTCAGGCGAAGTTGATTTGATTATATGGATGGCATCCGCACGTGCGTCCGTTTCCAAAAAAAATACATTTTCGAACATACTCCAAATCGTTCAAAGCAGCTGTAAAATTAGCACACATATGCCGTAAATTGAATAAAGAATGGGAAAACGGACACTAATGTCATAGACCACTTACTTTGTACTCCTCGTTTTCAAAAACTACACCCCCTATCCGGCGCATGATGTAGTTTCCGTCAGGATCCTTCCAGTCCTCGAGGAGAATGGCACTGTCGACACGGAGGCTGTAGGTCCAATTCAGCTGCGCATCCTCGCCCGCGGCAACCTCGGCGATGCCTTTGTCAAGAAGGTAAATATCGTTCTCACCTGCAGGAAGTTTCAAGAAAGAACAAAAATTCAGTCTCCTCTTTAAGAGATACAAATGCCAATGGTCTATCTTAAAATACCACGATCGACTTGTTCACGATATGTTGTCGATGGATATTAGAGACATATAGGGCATAATGATCGAAATTTCTGTCACACACACACCAGCTTTGTAGGCTTGCAAAATTGTGCACGTTCCTCTTGTTTCACACAATCGGTAAAACACACTGAGGTGTAACGCCTAGCTTTATACCGTACGTAGCTTACCGAAGCGAGGTACTAATTTTAGCCTGAGCCAACTGATGAAAAAACATTGGGGCTTGCTACGGATTTGAACCCAGTACCTTTACTACTTGTCATCAGTTTATGCTTGAAACATACCCGGCTTTAGCTCGATTTGTTACACTGAATGACCTGTCACATCTGATCCTAGCATATGAAACTGCAAGGGTTTATGAACACTATCTGGAAGATAGATTCTGAAACGCTCAACACCTAGTAGTATAGTGCAGGGTGTCGGTGTCGTGGTAGCCAGATCTGTTGTCGTTGCGTCTGTTGTTGTTGTTGGAACATCTGTGGTGGTAGCGAGGGTTGTTGTCGTTGCTTCTGTTGTTGTCGTTGTTGAAACATCTGTAGTGGCAGCAAGTGTCGTTGCTTCTGTTGTTGTTGAATGCGTGGTAGCCAGGATTGTTGTCGTTGGTGCTATTGTTGTTGTTGTGACAAAATTTGTGGTAGACAGAGTTGTTGTTTCATTATTTCAGTGGGAAGATGTATTTTGTAGATTTCGTAACCTGGAAATGCTTGTAGAGATTATGTATATAAATCCCCTTAACATCCAAATATACCGGCTTCTATGGCTATAATACTAAACCACAAACATCTATACAAACATTTCACAATTGGGTAAAGCAAGAAAAATTCTTTTAAAAAATCCTTCAGTTATAAGCTCATTAAAGTATGGAATACGCTATCACTAGCACTATAGACCTCACAATCCTTGAAATTCTTCAAATGCAGACTTAGTGAACAGTCCAGGTTTAAATGGAATTGAAATGATCTCGACTGTGCCAGTCCCAACAACAATGTAACAGGACTACTGCTACTAATAACGTACAAATGTTTGATGGATGTAATGTATGTAATACGTTTTTGCACTTTGTAAGAATTGTCTGTCGAGAATTCCAGGCAGGAAGATTAGTGGTATGCTGTACCCTTGGGCAAACCACTGAAGGATTTTCTTGATAAAATCTAAAGGGCTCAAACAAATGCTAACATACATACACGCTAACTATTGACGAAGGTAACCAAAACAACTTGTTTCCTGTAATTAAACACCTTACCTGTGTCTGTGTATACTAATAGGAACCCCTGCTCCGTGATACTGCCGTCAGATGTAAACCTCACGAACATCTTGTTAGATGTACTGGTGATGGGGTTTATATACATGTGATAACCTGTTAACCTGGAAATCAAAGTAAATCGTTTTTGCCTCTTTTAATGTTACATAGAAAATATTGAACCTTTGAATTTTGAAGGTACAAATTTCACCGATACGCATTTACTGCATTATCCAAAGTTCACTACTTCATGATAACATTACCTCTGCAATGGTGTAGCTCTAGCACTTCCTCCATCGTAAATATACAAATAGTCATAGGCGTCCTCAAGGTGGAAGCTGTTGAATGTGAGAAGAACCACGCGTCCCTCTGGCACGGTGATCGTCCACTCACAGGTCTCATCGTCGCAGTAGTTATATGGGTAGTTCGGTGATGTCACAGTACCTCCAGGTGGAGCCGTCAGGATACCTCCGCACCCAGGGGTCCAACAGTCCAAAGTGGTTGTTGTCGTAGCTACTGTTGTTGTTGTTTTCTGAAAATCTGTAGTTGACATAGTTGTTGAATGCTATCAGTAGAAATGTATTTTCTGTTGATGTCGTAACCTGGAAATATAAGTAGATCTTACCGACATTTCGATAGATAATGACTTAACTACAAATACATTTTAACTATATCCAATCATACCTCCTAGACTTAATCAGCTAAGCCGCAAACAACTTTGCAAACATTTTACACTAGATAAACCAAGACAAAAAACGAAATTATTTGGAGAAGCGTTTTTTTAGTTATAGAATGAAAATTAAAGTATGAAATGCGCTATCCCTAGCACTATGGACTGCACAATTCTTAAAATCATTTGCATCAACACTGCTGTCGGTGTCGATGCAAATCGACACCGGTGAGGGTGTCGATTCATTCTGACCAATCAGAAGGAGGATACAGACCGGCCTGGCCGGAATCTATGTGTTACGGCGTCATACCCAAGGTGGAACGGGGCCTTCTGATTGGTCCGTGGCGCCTGGCTATATGATAATTGATAATAACGACTGACTTTGGTTTAGCTTTTAAGGCCCTGAAATCCTCTCAGTACGAGCCAAAGAAAAATAATATGCCTTCTTTGTTGAAGGCTGCATCCACGGAGTACAGTCGTTTAAAGAGGGGGCAGATATAGTTGCAGTAATAGTGCCAGAATTTCAGTCAAAGCGAAGGCGGAAGGCACCGCATAGCTATTATACCTTATTGGTGGGCAGAGTGCCCGGTTTCTGACATGTGCACGTGTATAGGAGAATACATATATCTGTGCCACTAGTTCTCCACTGCATGAGTTGCATACATGACAGTTAGATACATTTCCAGGAGAAGAACGAAATTAAGAGGAAAGCAGAGCTCGGGCACTCGTGGAGAGAGAGCTAGTACCGGAACATGCCAACTTTATAGGACCCTACTGCAAAGACCACTAGTGCAGAGTCCCGCGTTTTAAAAACGGGAGGGATCCAAAGTCCAGTAGGGGTCCAAACTCCGGTAAGATTTTTAAAATCATTTTTGCGGAGATATGCATAAGTGTCTGCACATGATAAGTACAACTCATTATGGACTTAACCTTGTTGTAAATAACTGAAAAGTCTGAGTATGTGTCCAAGTTGGTAAGCCCTAATAGACAACAACTGAAAAAAAACACAAGTTTGACGCCTTCCGTGCATGCTGACGAGCGAACTTATCGAGAGCATGGCCCGGGAAACTCTTAAATGCATTCATCGTAAAATACGAATGTGAAAAGATACCACCACAGATAAGAAGGATATCTATAAGACTTCCTCAAGAAGAACAGCTATGCCGTGTCTTTGCTTTTATAGTTGGATAATCGGAGCTAAATTATGCCGCATGTTCACGGCCCTGTCATCCCCGCCATCTTTGCCAAACAACTTTGAAGGAAGCCGAGCGATGCTCAACACGATGACGTTAGTCAACCCGTCAGTAGAGCACCAATCATTCAAGAAAATCGATCCCTACCGACTAAAGAAATCCTGTGGTCGTTTCTGCTGTTAAAAACGAGTTGAAGTGGGAATTAAATTAAAGAAGCCGAAAGTGAAAACGTGTAATCACAGGCAGATGTAAACGAATGTCTCGCCATTTTTATTTTTGGCGACAGGCGTAGTGACACAAGTCTGCATGATACCAAAGAGCTACAAAGGGCCATGGAGGACCAAGTGCACTGGAGGAAGTTCTCTGGATTGGTTCGAGCGGGAGTATGTAAGTAAGTTGGTTTCGCCGTGAGAAGTAAACTTTGTAACTAAACGTATTTAGATAAGTAGCGTAATTCAAAATATAGCACTTATTTGTGACAAAAATAGTATTAAACAAGTTTAGTGTTATTCTGCCTGCATAGGACGCTTAAAATGTGCAGAGATGGCTTGGTTGTTAACTTTAAGTTTGGACCCTCTTTTTGTATTAGAACGTCAAAAACCTGCCAATACTTTCGCGCGCTTTCAAACTACAGTTCGGAATGCTGCCGTTAAATGAAATATATGTCTGTATAGCTTCAATCACATTTAAAGGATTGTTAAAAAGATCTTAAATGGTTTTTGATGGGTTCCCAGTAAAATGTACGATAACAAAAGCCATGCGCATTAACTTTAGAACAGTTACCGGACTTGGGATTCCCCCCGTTATGGTGTAACGTTACCATCTGTCAAACTGATAATGGACTTTCTTGATAAAGTCTCAAAGCTTTAAGGAAACAAATGCTACAAAAAGACGTCAACTATTGACAAAGTTAACAAAGCAAACTTGCTCCCTGTATTTACCTTACCTGTGGCTGAGTAGGAGAACTGAAACGTGGTATGACCATTGACAGTATAGACAGATGTAAACTTCACGAACATCTGGTTATCTGTACCAGTAATGGGGTCTGGTATCACGTTGTTCACGACACCTGTAAAGCTGAAAACCAAAATTAATCTGTCAAACCTCTGTTTATGTTACAAAGAATATGTATACAGAAGCTTTGAACTCTGAAGCTAGCATATTATACGAGAAATCACTCGCAGCGTCGACCAAACTTCTCTAATTTGTAAGAAATTACCTCTTCAATTCTGGAGCTCTATCGCTGTCTCCATCGTATATGGTCAAAGATTCACGGTAGTTAAGAAGGAGGGTGTGGAACGTGAGAAGAACCACTTTATTCCAATCCACGGTGATGGTCCACTCACAAGGCGCACGGTCGCGGTGGGTTACAGTCCCTGCAGGGGGAGCCATCAGGGTACCCCCACATGGAGCAATGGTAGTTAAATGTAGTATTGTTGTCGTTGCCTCTGTTGTTGTTGTGATAGAATCTGTGGTAGCCAGAATTTTTGTTGAATGATTTCAGTAGGGAGGTATGTTCTGTGGATTTTGTAGCGCAGAAATTCTTGTAGAGAGTATTTCGATCAGTAAAAACCTAACAAATGTCCATAACATCCAAATTATACCTAACCTTCCAGTGAAGGTGAAGGTAACTATAACAAAGCAAACTTGCTACCTGTAATCTAACACCTTACCTGTGTAGGAGAGCTGGAAACCCTGTCTCGTTCCAATATAATTAGATGTAAACCTCACAAACATCTGGTTAGATGTGCTGGTGATGGGGTCTGGCGTCCTGACACCTGTTAACCTAAAGTCAAAATAAGTCGTTCTTGCCTCTTTTAATGTTTCACAGAAAATATCGAAACTTTGAATTTTGAAGCTAAAAATCATACCATTTGCTGTATTATCCAAACTTCTCCACTTTGTAACAAAATTACCATCGCAAAAGTGTAGCACTGCCTCCATAGTAGATGGCCAAATAGTCATAAAAGAGATCAAGTTGGAAGCTGTCAAACGTGAGGAGAACCACGCTTCCTTCTGGCACTGTGATCGTCCACTCACAAATCTCATCGGTGTTGTAGTTATCGGGGTAGTTCGGTGATGTCACAGTACCTCCAGGGGGAGTGGTCAGGGTACCTCCACATGGAGCAACGGTAGCCAGTCTTGTTCTCATTGCTTCTGTTGTTGTTGTTGGAACATCTGTGGTAGCCAGTGTTGTCTTTGCTTCTGTTGTTGGAAAATCTGTGATAACCAGTGTTGTTGTCATTGCATCTGTTGTTGGAAAGTCTGTGGTAGCCAGAGTTGTTGTCGTTGCTTCTGTTGTTGTTGTTTGGAAATCTGTGGTAGTCAGAGTTGTTGTCGTTGCTTCTGTTGTTGTTGTTTGGAAATCTGTGGTAGTCAGAGTTGTTGTCGTTGCTTCTGTTGTTGTTGTTTGGAAATCTGTGGTAGTCAGAGTTGTTGTCGTTGCTTCTGTTGTTGTTTGGAAATCTGTGGTAGTCAGAGTTGTTGTCGTTGCTTCTATTGTTGTTGTTGGAAAATCTGTGGTAGTCGGTGTTGTTGTCGTTGATTCTGTTGTTGTTATTGTTGGAAAATCTGTGGTAGTTTGAGTCGATGTTTGTGTAGTTGATTGGGTTGTTGTCGTTGATTCTGGAGTTGTTACAGCTACGACTGCAACAACGAGAAAAAGTCACAGGAAGCAAGTACACTTTGGTGATAAAATAATCATGTAATATTATTCATACATTACCATCTACTTATGTTTGATTATGAATGCTTCCCACCACGGCCACATTATCATAGCCCACATTCCATTGAATTCACCTTTCCTAAAGCTACATACATCTCCAAAAGGAAATCTCCACCATTTACCACAAAAGAATTATGTAGTTTCTGAATTAATTATTCAAATGAGGTACTTATTAGTGTTATACACATTCCGTTGTATGCACCTTTTCTAAAGCTACCTTCACCTCCAATATGACATTGATAGCATTTACCGTAAGGAAAATAGTCCTACTGAGCATTAATTATGAAAATTAGGTCCTAATTAGCATAAGGCATATGTCACTGTATTTACTTTAACATAAGCGCCCTATGTTATGGGTATACGTTTTCTACTATGTACCATTAGGCAGAACCATTTACTTAAAGGAAACATGATACTTGGTCACCATGCAAAAGATCATTAACATCTCTTTATTTTTCGATGAAGGTTAGTCATCCAAGTAATAAGAATAGCAATTACCCAGCAACTGTAACATGATCTGTCAGTGTCACTGTTTATTTGCTCTTAACTTGAAACTATGAAAAACGGAGTTCAAGCATGACAGAAGAAGAAGAAGAAGTAAAAAAAAACAGACAGACAGACAAAAACGCTCAAAACATAACCTTCTGACGAAGGTAAAAAGAACGCACTCGCAAAAAACAGCATGTTTCCCCTATGCTATGTATAGAGGGAAACATAATCATCCACTAAAGAGTAGAGTAACGGTGTAGAAACTTAGCCAAGAATGTTAGAAGTTAATCCCATTGTCAGAGGCAAATAAGTGCACTGAATATTTCACACAACGAAGTCTTACTTGGGGGACTGAGAAATAACCTGATAGTCTAGTCGGTAACAGTGAGTAGCTTGTTGTCCCTTAACCGAGTCAGTTCAGGTTGAATGGGCATGAAGACCACCTTTGTGTGGGGCGTTACTATGCGACTTGTTAAATATTGTTTTTAGCTTTCATGTCGCAGAAAGTATATCTAGCGAAATGACAACGTCTAACGTTATATGTCTAAATGTATCATGGCGACTCTTGGTACAAAGTGCACGGGTAGACTTGCTGGTGTCGAGTTTTCCCCCAAAATGCAAAATGTAACCTTTTTTCCGTATTCGGATTCTAAATAAAATGGCAGCGTCCCCTAAAAAGGTTGACTACAAAAATAAAGAATCATGGTTTTTCTCTCGAGATTTAAAGAGTAGGAATGCTAACCTTGAAGGGTCAACAGCAAAGCCTGCGATGTTCCATCTGACGACACAATGTAGAGCTGGTAGATTCCGGAGTCAGCTGTTGTGACGTTTTTCAGCCGCATGCCTGACTCCCCAAATAGCTCTATTCGGCCCTAAAGAATTACATGATAAGATTCTTCCTTCACAACCACATATCAACACGTTTATCTTTATCATGAAGACTAAGTAATCACAGGAAGGTTGCGCAGATGACTGAACACACAGAACATGGTATGCATGCCAAACAGTAACTTTGAAAAAATTCTTTTGTCTTTTCAAGACTTTTCTCATTAGTATATATATATATATATATATATATATATATATCTTAGTCATTGTTTACAAATTTGCTCATCCTGAAGCTTACCTGGTAGGCTTTGGAAATGTACGTATTGCCGGTCCTGCTGGCGATGCCAGTGTCAGGCAGCTTTCTCCATGTCTCGAACAGCGGTGTGATACCCGGTGGAAGTGTGTAGGTCCACAGTAGTTCGGCATTAAAACCCTCTGTGACGTAAGCGATGCCGCCATTTTGGATGTCTGAGGAGTGCAGATACATGAGGCGTTGTCAAAAACGAGCAGCTTCTATTGATAACACATTCTTGGTTTGTATGGATAAAGTACACCCAAGTTGACGATATTATGGCAATAAACCAAAACACTTTGTAAAATTGTACGAAATTTGTTTAAAGTAGAGCTTTCTTGCAATATAGGGATATCAAGGAGCAAAGTAACTACAAAAGCAGCAAAGTAAAAGAAGCAGTAACTATCTCTGATTAAGATGGTCTAACAAGCCTATGTTGCGCCAGGTAAGCTAGAAACAAGCAAATCTAGAAGAGCTGTGAAACATTAAACATTAAACACTAAAAATCAAATGAACAAGTTTGCCCAGCTATTTCGTCGCTTGTTGTGTTCACCTCACCTGTTTGTCCAAGTCCATTCCTCACCAGTGTAGCAGACAGAAATATGGCGATCAAAGCCGTTTGTACAGTCCAACAGGCCCCAGTCATGGTGGCCCGTGTTCTGAGCGCAATTCCTCTAAGTCTAATTCTCGATTAAAAGACCAACAGTTTTAACTCCAGGTTGCCTGTCTGAGTTCTGAACTTCGATATGTGCGCTCTTGTTAACTTTGGGGGTTGCGTTCTGCCGTTTCCTTGTTTGTGAACTATCCACTACCATGACCGTCCAAAGAAATGCAGGCTGTGCGCCGGTTCACACTAAAGCTTTAAATCTACCAGTGCTTGTCATTCTTAACTCCTGGTGCAGAACTGGTATGTTGAGTATGTATGTTCAGACCATGCTTCGGCGATGCCACTGAGATGGGTCTTTGTTTTCCACAACCACCGTGGTGACGTCATATGAGGAAGTTTTATTTTCTAAAAAAACAATGACGTTGACATTCAACGATACGCTTTTACAAAGATGGACATGCGTCGTATCGGAGTAACTGCTAAGGAGTTTGTCAAAGATCTCACAGGCTCATATCCTCTAATATGCCACGGCGGTGTGCCATTGGAAAAGGCACATTACACGACTTTTAACACAGGTGAAAATTAGTACCTTAAAGCTTCGGTTAGGGACGGCCCTAGTATAGGACGTGTTTGAGGGGAGTCACATCTCGAGCACGTAAAGGCACCGGTTTACAAGCACACACACAAAACTGGGTGAGGTCATTCGCATTTTCTGAAATTCTATTCGTTTTTGTTCATCCGGGAAATGTGACTGCTTGTGAAAACACCAGTGAACTTGTCATATACATGTATATGCACGTATGTGATATATAACATCCAACTAAAGGGCCCCTAGTGTATTTGATTGTATCGGTTCTCACTCTACACACACACACACACACACACACACACACACACACACACACACACACACACACTAGTACAGAGGAAGAATTGAGTCGTATTGAGCACATTTCTTGTCAAGCATTGCTGCCATGCACATTTATTTAACGTTATGTACATGATAAAGCTATAGTCACAGTGTTCCATTCAAACTGTACAGCAACGCCTCCTGGCGGTCGGTTTAATTTGCCTGTTGTTAGCGTCATGGAATGTTTTCTCAGGTAGAAAATATTTACATTTTAAATTTTCACTGATATTCCTGTTTATTCAAAATATTGTGGTTATGTTCATATTAAGAGAAAGAGATTTACATTCAAAGGTCTGGCATGCATTATCATATCATACAAAAGTTCTAAATTCCTTAATATTAAATTAAACGGAATTGTATCAGATTAAGGAGGGTTTATCGGATGACAGCTCCTTGATCAGATTGACATTGAAAGCTCTAATTGGAAGCATTGATACTCAAATACACTGCCTTTGTCGGCATGTCTGTCGATTACATTGTACAATAATAAATTAAAGCCGAATTCTTCATAAGTATAGTAGATGACAACGTCACTCAACATTTTGACCTGTATCTCTAGAGAACGGCAGCCTCCAGTCAGAGTTCCCCATTACGAATGCCATTGAAGTACTTACTACCTCTAACTCTACAGAACATGGCCGCCTCCAGTCAAAACTACGCTTTTCTGGCCAGAATTTACTTTGACTTCTAACCCTATAGAACATGGCGGCCTCTGATCTGAATGTCAATTAGCAGTTTGACCTCTAGGTCTACAGTCCAGAACATGGTGGCCTCATTGACTACTCGAATTGGCTGGACAGAGTTGCAACTTTCTGCACAGAGAACCACTTAACATTTTTAACTGTTACTCGTAAGGACATGCTGGCCCAAAGTCCGTTCAGAGTTGCGCTTTTCTATCCAGAATTGAATATTACTTTCGACTACTAACTCTATAGAACAAGGCGGCGTCATGGGCTATTGGTTATAAGTCAGAATTGCGCCTTTCTACCCAGAATGTCATTGACGGTTTCGTCCTTGAAGAATGCCCAGTTAGTGTAGTCCTGTAGGTTGCTCTGCAATGAATCATGGGAAGGGTAGGGGCGCATGTTTTTCCGGAGGAACGCCTTGACCTTCTCGTTGGCGTGTTCCAGGAAGAACTTCTTGGAGATCATGATACACTCCGCGCCTTTGCTGACCTGGAATGACATGCACAGAAAAGTTTTGTTGGATCTACCGAATTATAGGCTGCGGAAAAGCACATACATGTGGTTACACATGCTTGGTTCTGTGATAGAATGCTTACGTACATGTGATATTTATTCACTTCTGTGTCTGTGTATCCGTTTGTCTTTGTGTATTTCTGCAGTGTAGTTTCCAAATGTCAGAGTGGTTAGAAATCAGTTGCCATCGTCTATTGTCTTTTGCTCTTTCGCTCTCGCTATGGTCACATTGATCTTTTTCTTTCATTACCGGATAGCATAGCATATTTCTCGTATACGTCCCCAAGTCGAAGTGCTCTTAAACCTTTATACTTTTAATAATATTTCATTCTTACCAGTGAGACGCTCGGTTGTTTGACGTCGATTCCTGAGTCGAACTTTAACGTTGTCAGACCCTACAAAACAACAGAGGTTCATAAGTTACATTTTCTAGTGGCTCTATGCTTCCTAACATGAGTGAAAATACGTAAAAACGTTGTCCAAATTCAGATGAAAATCTGTGCTTACGATGCATTCAGATTTGCATTTGCTGACACTCTTTTCCAAATGGGAAAATATTTTTAAAAAATCAACAGGAAATGAAAACACCAATCTGCAGTTCAGCACCAAGGACAAACCTGTTGTTGCTACACACGTCCACAACAACAAAAAACGATTTTTTTACGAAACTTACGAAGACGTCTTTCTCGTGCAGAAGGTCGATCTGTACGAAGACTGGAGGAGGCTTGGGCTGCGGCTTTCTCCTCATGAAAGAGTGGGTCTGGGAAAAACGAGAAAAATGTCGAATTACGCAATTGGCAAACGCAAACACAATTGGCTACATTGGTAAAACAGCCTTGAAAGATTAGAACTTCCCAAGAGGTTTCAACAATGTCGTCTGCTATTTCTAAATACTGTCATGCAAAGTGTGTGTGTGTGTGTGTGTGTGTGTGTGTGTGTGTGTGTGTGTGTGTGTGTGTGTGTGTGTGTGTGTGTGTGTGCGTGAGTCCATGTCTGTGCCTGTGTCTGTGGACGTAAAAAGTCTTTCTTGAAATACATACAACTGCACAAGAGCTACTTTTTTTAGTCGTGAGAGGGAGAACGTATTAGCTATGCAAGTATTCTCGGAGAAGTTTGAATCTTCTGAGACGACTAATCGGAGGTGTTGATTGATCAAAAGTAGGATATATTTTCTGTCAAATCAATGGATTGGATGCTGATTTCTGCCTCACCGTCTTGAGATGAACCGTTCTCCCCTGCGTTGTTTTCTTCACCGGCGTCCCAGTCGACCTGGGCCTCTCCTTCTCCGCCTCGTCCCCAGGCTGGTCTGTCGTGCTGGGGCCGGTCTCTCCGGACGTGGCGCTAGCCGGGGTGACCTTTAACCCGGGCGTTTCTTCTTTTCTCTTGGCCATAAGCTTGTGGGAAAAATATAACATTGGTGAGTTGGACAAATATAATAAGAATAGTTGAAAATCAACGTGGCAAGTACAAGTGTAACCATGACTCCGAAACGATTGACTTTAAGGCTACTGGTCTCCTATTGGATGCTTAAAGTCACGTGACGTCATTTTGACGGTAGTGGAAGGTACGCGAGCCTTGAACGTTAGAGCACATGTCCTTGTCGGCTTGTTTACCAACATTTCACATGACAATATCAATCATATCAAGCAGCAGATTTTACTTTGGCAGGGTCAGTTGAATTCTGAGACGATCGAGACATGTTACTTGGTGAGAAAGATTAGTGGGTACTGAAATCATGTGTAACTTATTGCTCGTGGCCAATTCATCAGTATTTTCTGTATAGTGGCCACCTGTCTAGACTATAATGACCATATTTTTCAGTCCCTTGAGTGGTCGCTATAGACATGTTTGACTGTACCCACCTCTTCCCGCCAGTTGGTTCTCTTGGGTTCCGACAGGAACGTCATCCCTGGCGTGACGTCATCTGTCACCGGTCTGGTCACGTGAATTCCTCTGCCGGTGTCGATTTTTGGACCTGCGGAGTTCAAATTGTCCTTTTTATTACCTATTTCACGATTTTGCCAAAATTGTTACTCAAAATTTGGATTTTTCTATATTTTTTTTCTCATTTGAACAGGAAAGAGGTATTAAAGTGTTGGAAAATATCCAGAAGCGTGGTTTGTACCTAATGTTGGCAAGATGATGTCACCATCGAACACGAGCGGTTTTCCCCTCAGACACGGCCGCACTGGTCTCAGCTGCTTCAGCACCTGGCACGTCCCCTGGCGGGTGAGAGAGGAACAGCAGGTGAGATTATTCTCGCGCTAAATTTCGTAGTTGTACTTTGCAATGACCAACTATTGAAACAGTCATTTGAAATAACATAAATACTTAATGAGGTCATTAATAGATATCGAATTGGGGTTCCAGTGGTCTTCTCGGTTTTCAAAAAAAGTTTCTGGTAGATGTATATTCATCGCATATTAATATGTTGCCGTAAAGCTGAACATATAATTGGCAAATTGCACAAAAGTAAAGAATTTATTGATAAACACCTGTAACGTTACAAGAGTTTATTACACCATGACTGGCTAGATTAGTTTATTGTTAGCAAATTGCTTTTTTTCCTGTCTTTTACTCTGCACTCATGCTTATGATAATTTGTTGTTGTAAAGTACAAATATAGATTATTCAAAAACAAAAACAAATAATGTAAATGCATTTAAGTTCGCGGGGATTTAATTTCGCGGTAGCGGGAAAAGGGACTTTTCGCGGTGAATTTAAGTTCGCGGTAACAACATAGACTGCAGTCTAATACTATAATAGAAAATTGTTCGCGGTGGTTTTAAGTTCGCAAAAACCGCGAACATTAATCCACCGCGAACATTTCTGCATTTACAGTATATAGAAATACGCAAAACAAATGCGTAACATGCATGTTGTTGTTGTTGCTATTTACTTACCGATTTGATGATGTAGATCCATTCTGATTGGCTGCTGTTCTTAACGATGACCTTCCCTCTCCTGGGACAGAGGTCATAATTTAATTACATCATTCATTTCCAAGCAATTGTTGAAAAAAAAGAGAAAACATCACATGTCATTCAAGCAAATACATTCTTTTTCTTTCAATAGTGATATCATAGGGGTTGTGTTTACAGTATTGAACTTAAGTATAACTTTTCGGTATTACTCACGTGAAGTATTGAAACATGCAGATGTCAGGATTTGCAATCAGGTTTTCCAGTGGCCAGTTTTCAAGAAACTCCACCTGTCTGTAGGGAGATGAATTGCATCTATTAGTTTATTACTAACCAAGCGTTGTCACGTGCATGGCAGCAGGTTTACGTTCCTATGACAACAGACATTGGTCTCTATGGCAACTGACCTTCCTGTAAATGTTAACAGATATTGGTCTCCATGGCAACTAAACTTTGCTAAATGGCAACAGACCTTGGTCTCTATGGCAACAGACATCAGTCTCTATGGCAACAGACGTTGGTCTCGATGGCAACAGACATTAGTCTCTATGGCATCAGACGCTGGTTTCCATGGCAACTAACCTGAGGAACTTGACGTGTTCGGGTTCCTCCTCCCCCATCCGGTACGCTGGGAGGAACATCTCATAGAAGTCCTGGGGAGTGAAATGAGTAAACGATAAATACTTATCATACCTACTCAACAGAAATAAAATCTGCATTCAAAAAATTGTAAAATTGACGATTTATCAACGTGTTATCAGTTTTATACAGTTACAAAATGTCAAAGAAAACTCAAATTGCGGTAAAAAAATTAATATGTGAAATGTAACCAATATGTTTCCATTTATGTTATTGAATGGATGAATCGGTATTGATTGGTTAAAACCAAGTGACGTACGTTAGCGCTGATGACCAATAGCTGGACAGGAGTCTGGCTGATGACCGTGGCTGTCCGCCGCTTGTTCCGGAAAAACGCCATTTCCTACAAGATTGATATAAATTAGATCATATTCGTTGTTAGATTTTATCAATAGTACATCATTCAACTTCCATTGTACCATTGTATATTGTACCTGTGACAATTGTCGCGCACGCAGCGCACGCAAAAAAGTTCTTCCTTTGCCTCCCCTCAAAGATTGAACAAAATTGAAAAATAGAATAATTTCTTTTGTAATATGCGTGGTTCACACTGTGCGTGTGTACTGTGGCGTCTGCCATTTCATATCATAACCCAGACTTAGCTAACAACTGAGTTGACCGGAGAACAGAACTCACCCCGAAGCTGTTCCCTTCCTCAGCACGGCCACGTGGCGGGTCTGGGCGTTGTCCTCCTCTGGGTCGAAGTCCATGATGTCAACGATAACTGTGTGGGAACAAGAACGAGGGTGGCATAAGTTTAGACACGTTTGGACCGTGCACATCTCTTTCACCTTAGCGCCATCTTTTGGTTAGGCCTACAGTCAAATCTGTCTATAGAGGCCACTCAAGGGACTGGCCAAATGTGACCATTATAGCCAGGCTAGGTGCCGCTTTAGAGGGATGATGCATCTGTATAGGAAAAATCCAAGGGACCGACAAAAAGTGGCCGCGATGGCCTGGTGGCTGCTATGCAAAGATGGCCCCTACAGGTTTGACTGTACGTCACATTTCAAAACCAAGGCCCGGCCAGGCAGCTTTCGGGAAAGAAAAGTTTGATATAAAAGACACCAATCTTCAAAAGATCGACGTAAAGAGAATAGTCGTTGGCATTATTTGTGTATATTTTCACGTATTCATTTCTATTTTTCGTTTCCACAAACAGCCTGGCCGGGCCCCGGTTCGTAAATGTGACGTTAGCCTTAGGAGTGTTGCCAAGAAAAATTGTTTTACTCGGCCATTCAACTAGCTAACAAACGAAGATAAGATTGATAGTAGCTGACCTTTCTAGATCTATTTATTTGTTTGTTTGTTTGTTTGTTTGTTTATTTTCAAACGCCTGGGTGGCCTATTCAGTGTGACACAGTCGTACTTCTGTATTTGTCATAAAATTGTCATAAATTAGTGTCGTTAACATCTTACTGCAATAAGAATTCCTTTTTCTTGCTATTGTAGAATATATATATGTTTTTTCTTCTTACCGTTTCCGGTGATAAGGAAGTAGAAGTTCTCGGCGAAGTGCCCCTGTCGGATGATGACTCGCTTGGCGGGAATCCTGCAAAAAACAAGAAAAACGTTAGATTTTCATGAATTGTACAGTCGTAAAGTTAAAACTATACAATTACAACAATTGCGACATTTGTTGTTCAAAAAATTATTTGTAACCCCACAGGGCATTTCTCCCTCGCCGATAAACTCTCGTGAGACGCGCAAAAATGCGAGTGTTGTGTGATGAAAAATGCAGTTTGCTTTCCACAATCACCGCCGTTTATGGAAAGTTAAGTCTCTTTTATCAAATAAAAGAGAATATACAGAACTATGCAAAAAATTATATTTCAGATGCGTTGAATATTACTGTATTAGCCAAAACACATTAGTTACAAATGAAAGATGGAACACGTACTCTTCCAGCCAGGCCTCCTTGCATATCTTCTCCTGCATGTGCAGCGGGTACTCCGCGAAGGCCGGGATAGTCTGGAGCCCGTACAGGGCGGTCTGCAGGCCCTCCGGCGTCCTCTCGTCCCCACGCGACTTCAGCACACGTTTGGCTTCTGAGCTCAGAGTAACCTGGGAACGAGGGGTGACATTAGTCATCACGTGATCAATTGTGACGACAACGGCAGTTATAATGCCGTGACCTTGCGACGAAAAAGTTGATTCTGAAGAAAAATTTCTTGATGGTGCCATCTTCCATGACAGGAGTGCTATCACTGTTGTTGAATTATGAATATGAACGTAAAGGTAAAGTGGTCGAACCCCGGCCCAGACTGAGGACGAAGCATGTCGGTTTTGATAGCTTGTAGTACAATGCAGCTTTGCTACGACTCCTGTGTTTTACTAAGCTTGACGCCATACGCTGCTTCAAACACACGGCCCCCGGTCTTATGATCATGCGACACCTTTCCAGTCCTTCCCATACTCGGGCGCAAGCCTGGACCACTGTCTCCACGAAATTTAGCTTGAGCAAACCACTGATACAATAATGATTTAAGTCTGTATAATGATATCAATGTACGTGTACATACCTCTTTCTTGGCCTTGTATATCTTGGGATCGAAGGAGAGTCCGGGGTCTGACGTGGCCTTGGTGTCCTCCGTTCCCACCGAGTCAGCGAACATGACGAACGGGGAGCCCGAACTCTCTCCCGGCTCGTCCTTGTGCCCTTTCTCCAGCTGCTTGATACTGTTTAAGGGGTACGGAAAAGGTTTGTCTATTATCATTTGCTTGATATATATAATGCATACAAACATACATACATACATACATGTAGATACATACATAACGTAATGTCATGATTACAAATTTAGATCAAACCTTAGTTTTTCAATCCATACATTTATACATATACACATCCTTCGTCTCGCCACCTTTCTTAGACAGAGGAGCGACAAGCTTCGGCGAATTAAAAAGGAGACCACAAATATTCACGATTAACTAATATGATAAGTTGATGACTGTTGTTGATCACGTGACTCACCCCTCTGACACCTCCTTCGTAGACAGGATCCGTCTGAGCATGCGCACTGTCTGCACAGCTTTGCGGAAAAGTTCGACTCCCTGAAAAAAAGTTTCAATATTTCAAACAAATGAATATGAAAAGCTAAAATAAAGGCGACTCGAACGTATAAAGCAGGCCGATACGCCTTAATCATTTTAAAATTTACTCAGGTTTAGCTACTGTACAGATTCTTAAAGAATCCACAACAATTTTGAGAGGAGACTGCAACACAACCCGTGAGTAGCTCCCCTACAAGGTCGGCTCCAAGATGGCTGTACTAGCCTGTAGGGCACTGAATTTCTACTAATGATGTACGATGTATTTCTCGGATGGGGCGTTTAGACTAGTACGCTCATAAACCACGAGTAGAACAAATCAAGTACGCGCTATAAGCATGGGGATGTTTTCTGAAGTCTGAATTCACAACCAAGCCCAAGGCTTGGTTCCACACACACCTTAAGTCTCTCCTTTTCTCCTTCTTCACGCATCTTCCTCGAGTCTTAGTCTCTGGGATATACTGTGCCTTAATGAATCTTATTACCGCGGACATAGGAGTAAACGGCTTGTTTTGGAAGGAAAGTAAGGCATTGATGTCATAAATAAGACGAAACCATCCTGACTCACGATAAGGGGGTGCACCTTGTTTGTGAAAAAAACTGCAAACATTCTTTCAAATTTTATAAAGTAATCATACATTATAATCACCAGTTGCTGTTTTCCAGTACGACGGATTTTCTTAAATTGTCGTATTGAGTTATATAACAGTGAAACGTACATATCAAATGCTTCCGTTCTAATTCGCTGACGTTAGCACTACCCTTAAAATGCATATAAATGCAAACATAGACCGGTCGAACGGTGGAGTGTGTATCTCCAGCCACGTAGTCAGGGTCAAATACTCTGACTGTTGTCCTGAATCCATTATTTAACTCTGCCAAAAATTGGACACAAATGAGGCGGTAAGCCCCCGAGTAACCACGGTGTGTGTTTAGAGCTTAGTCTCGGTAGCAGGCTTCTTGGGTAGCACTTTGATATTTTGTGCTTGCTGGTTATTATTTCCAGACTTTCCTAGAAGCTCCCCTGTACAGAAATTTTCTCCAATTGTAAAGACATATTCAATCGCAATTGTAAAAGAAAAAAGCACAATGTTAGCTGAGAAAATCTCCATACACGAAATCAGATAGTCAAGCATGCTTAATGACATTTTTAATGAATGATAAATAGAAAGGTAATGAGGTAATTTTGATTGATAGGTTACATTAAGCGGTCCTAAATGCCACATTAAAATTCAGTCTTTGTATGCAACTGCTTTGCGAAAATGTATAGTCTACTTAAACATGTAGGTGTCTTTTCTTGGTCTAAACGTCCGCTTTTTAAAAGCATGCCTTAAAGAGCATCAATATAGCACAACATAGGTACGTAGTATTTGATTGTTTGTTTATTCTTTATTTAACCAGGGTGGAAGCATATCGCCTGACGGCTTTTTTCAAAGCCACCTGGGGTTTTAAACCAGGACTTCTGAGTTCTTGGCCAAACACCCCACGCTAATGCGAAACCTAACCATGTCGATGTTCAAACGCCCGCCGCGAAGCCTGCTATCAAGGCTACATTCCCCCATCATTAACCCTAGTCACGGCAGGGTTGGTTCGTGTGCGGGGCCGGTCGCGCGTGACGCCGCCACATGTACCGTGAAACAGCGGCACACAGACACGAACAAACACGGAGTAAAGCCGCCAAATCTCGCACGTCGGTTATGGATTTATGGGGATTATTACTTATTCATAAACTGCTAACACATTCAGAAAATACCGTACAGAGCTCAGGGTAAATATTAAACCTAACTAAGGACAAGGAGACTGGTTAATATTTGTGCTGAAGTTCAGTCGTCTGTGCAGCAACATGAAGATCAATAAGCAAAGAAGCATTTCGAAGAAGCTCAAAAGTCTTAACTTTAATTGCAATACACTCATAATACTGTATGTGTGAAATAATTAATATCATTACAACAGTGATCTGATTTTCACCTAAGTGAAATGAGGAACTTAGTGTCAGTGAATGTCTTTTTTCAATGGCTCAGCTTCAAAGAATGTCATGGGTCTCAAACCCATGACCTATGGTTATGGGCCCAAAACATTGCCATTACAACACAGCGACACCACATGACGCTACGTGTGTGTATGTACAATTGATAAGCAGACCTCCTATTTGTATCAGTGGTTTGCATCAATTTGTAAATGGTGTGTCTTTAAACTCTTGTTTGACGATGATAAAGATGCATAGATTTTAGTTAACGATAGTTTGTTTTGCCGCCCTTTCTGTTGGCATCTCTCCTGAAGGTAGATATGATATAAGTTCCAACATAATGTCTCTTAGATAAAAGAGGGATGAAGATAGAATGTCAGCAAAGTGATTCTTGCTTTGTTTAACTGATCACTATCGTATAGACCCCGGGATCTCTGACGTCACGAGGGGTAAAGCCAACCAAAACAGAGGATTAGGAGGGGGATTATGTTGGATCAAACAGAGGAAAGAGAAAAACGAGAAGAAACTTACACCACGGAGTGGATACCCTAGGACGTAGCGAGTGCTGGAAAACTAAGACCTTCTCTGTGCAGCCAACTTTTCAGCTTAATCTTGTACCAATTAGCTCACTCATGTGTAGGTAACTATTGTATTAATCAAATGACTCTTGTACTATATCCTGTAGCAATCAGTCTAACTCTTATGTAGCGATTATCAAACTCCTTTCGTATCCGTAGCAATCAGCTAACTCATGTAGCAAACTTAATTAGCTAATTACTATTATGGCAATCAGATAACGTTTATAGCCATCAGCTAACTATCCTGAGGTGACAAGCTGTAACGTTACTCTTCTGACCGCTAACTCCGCTGGCAAGTTATATTATTTATTTGCCAATGTCTACTATTTTCCCAGCGACCTGTGGACTCTGATAGAGACTAGTTTAGTAACCCATTTGTAACGCAAACGTGTCCATTTTGTGGGTTAAATTGTGGTTAATCGATTGCCGAACACAATAGGGGATTATCGCTAATTACGTCGCGCATCCTCTCTTCTGGATTATGAGATATCACAATAGATTAAATATACACAAAAAGGTGGGAGTTTGGTTTATTTTGATCTCCATTAGTGATACCGGCCGCTGTTGTTTTCTTATCAACCTGAAACACTTTCCCTCAACTCGGGGTTAGGAAAGAGTACACATATACTGTAAATTCATTTGTTTTCGCGGGACTACATTTCGCACCAGGATGTGAACGGTCGACTTCTTTCGCAGTGTTCTGCTTTCAAATTCGCATTTAAAGCAATAATGTAGTTCAGTAGTGGGGATACGAAACGCATATTTGCAATGTAATAATTTTTCGGTGATAGGTCACCGTAAAAGACCGGTACCGTGCAGAGCATTCTATGTTTTTATTCTGATAGCATCTCTGACAATCACACATTAACAGTCGCTGGCTGTCAGGGAAACTTTCTTTCTGTCAGAAAACGTTGCAATTCCCACCCCAACATCTGCTTGGAGATTAGAAGAGACTATCAAACTTTAACTTACCTAATAAGATTCCGAAGCATGTTGGGAAGTATTTACAATGGTTCTCACGATGTTTCGTGATCATTCATAGTCTTTCCGTTCTCCAATTTTAGGTTTCAGTTTTGTTGTTACTCATGTGTGTCTTTGTTTTGTACGTTTGCCATGATTTTCGTTCTGTAAATTATATTTTTCATCATCAATAAAAATTATGATTTGGAAAAAAAGAACTTGACCTGACCTTGAAGCCGGGTCTGATGTTCTTAAGCCGTTCCTCCTCGGGGTCGGGTTTGTTGAAGTTGAAGGCGCGGAACACGGAGGCTCTCCTGCCGCCGGCCACGAACACGCTCCCCGAGCGCTGTCTGGGGCCGCGGTCCAGGGGACTCTTCTCTAGGCTGTTTACTCTGGCCGGAAGACCGAATAACAAACAAATAAATAAACAAACAAACAACATGTATGAACACACTTCCTCAGTGCTGCGGTCTTGGAGGCTCTTCTCCGGACAGCAGGAAAATAATTTTTTTAGATAATAAACAGATAAATGACCAAATAGATAAACACATTGTGGTCTTTGGGGCTCTTCTCCAGATTGTTTACCCTATGAAATAAACAAAGAAATGAACAAAGAAATAAATAGATAAGCGCACTCCCCAAACAATGCTGAGAGCCACTGTACAATCAGATAGATAAGCAAAGAACCTTCCCGTGCGCTGCTACTAGTACTTTGGATCAATTTTCAGAAGCGGAACTGCTGAAGAAAACGGGAGAAAATGAAATGTTATAATCGTCACCCCGAATACCTGCTTAAAGATTATGTTTCCTGTTGACGGATACTGAAAACGTTAGGATCGGTATAAAAACAACAATGACACAACTAGACAACAACAACGACACAGCATTCGGTCGTATGACTGGGTTCCTTGCGATGCAGGGTCGCGGTTCTGTGGTACGTGTATCCATATCAAAGTTTGTAATACAATAACGTCTAGAGAAGTTTTAAGCTAGTTTTCCTAAGTGGTCATCTCATGCGCTGGCGTAGTCTTCACTTGGAGGTAAAAAAGTGAAAGTTGTCCAGTGAAAGTGGAAGTGTTACCGTGACCCGCTGTGTGCACGTCTCTCCGATCGTCTTGGAATGTTGGAGTTGTCGCTTTGTCTTCTCGTGTCAAGACGCCTTCCTGGTTCTTCGAGGACATTTGCTGTTTTTCTTCCCTTTGGAATGAGAAATTCGGAGAAGTCGCAGACCGGGATCGTGTTACGTCTTGAGGAGGCCATTGAGGCGTTAGGGGGGTCTTCAGCAGGGCGAGGGGGTCTCAGGACATTGTCAGGGTGGGGAGGGGGGTCGGGACGGTTACATGGGTATGAAAGAGCAGCTAGGTCGTGTTGTCCGCTGAATGAAGACAAACCTGATATGATCTCAGTGTAATCCTTGCAAGAGACAGGTGAAACGTTTTTGATAAAGATGACCCGAGGACAAACGACATGTAGATGGTAAAAGAGACGCACTAGTCATGCGTGTCGGTCGCTAAGGCCGGACCTAAATCCTATGGTGATACCGGACCTAAATCCTATGGTGTTACTCTCCAAGCAGAGGTTCGGCTCTAGTTGATTCATAACGTGTTTTAGGCGTTTTACGGGGCTTTGAATTCTATATCGTTTCCTTTATGTCTTAAAACGCATTTTAGGCGCTTTTTACGGTCTTTCTATTTGTACCGTTTTATATGTCTCGTGGCCAGAGCCGAACCTCTGCTTGGAGGGTACCCTGGTGACACATAGCCCCCCCCCCCTCTCCCAATATGTCTTGAAATTACTTCCCTGGAAATGAAGACTATATGTACTACACATCAAACACTTTCACCCGACAGTTTGTCACTCGCGCCACGTCTCTTCTTACCTGAATAACAAGACTTACCCTAATTTCTTCATGGTGATTTTTAAGGAAATCTTCAGGTAAGAAACCCCGTCTTGTTTCCATGAACATCAAATCCTCAGTTGTACCTAACATCAATTTTTCAAACTGTAAACTACGTGTAGCTGATTCAACATTTGCTCACCCTATTAACAAATTTGAAAAGCACACAGTAGTGCATGGAGGGGACCGGCGTCAAAGAGGTTGCAATGAATTACCAAATCGTACGAGGGCGTTCTAGATTACAAAAGCATGCTTTCCTAATAATAAGGCCATGTTGATTTGATTATATGGATGACATCCTCCGGGAACTCCAAAACTGATGCGAGCGAGCGAATAAAAAAAAAGTTTGGCCAAAAAAAAAAAGTTGCCTTCAGTATGAAATCAAAGTGGCCAGGAAGGTTGAACATAGGACTAAACACACATAGTATGGTATACCAACAGTTAGGTGTAGGGACCAGTACATCATACGGGTGCAAAACATTTTTTTCTTCTTGGACCAATCCGAAAAAAACAGACCTGAAAAAAAAGGAACAGGTTTCGCCAATTACAAAATGGACACACTAAATGTATGTCGGCAGCCATTTGGGGTCTAACCGGGGGGCCAAGAAGACAACAAGAGCGAAGTCAAGTAGAGAGCGAAGTCAACAAGAGCGAAGTCAACTGCACCAAGTTTCTACAGTCAAAGGTACAGAGACAGTTAGCCTTTATTACATTGAGATGGGATTTTAAAATGCAGTGGGAGTCCAATAATCCACCAAACAGATTCCTTTGTAGCAAAATTGACCAATTACCATTGTTTTGAGTATTGCCAGTTCTCAAGTTTCCACAGACAATCAGGTCCATGTTCATGTCCGGACCTGGAAATGATCCTCTGGACCTGAATTTTCTGTACTGCTACCTCCCCCAACCAACAATAGATTTTTTTTCTTTCTGTCCTTTCACATCTTATTCTTTGACTTTAGATTCCTTTTGGCATTCTATGGCATTAGTTATCTGTTTTCTGATACTTTTTTTCAATCTACGGAATATTTGTGCTCATTTTACAGCTGCTTTGCACAATTTATTGTGTGGTCGAAAACTTTTTTTTTTTTGGAAATGGCCAAAAATTGGTGCGAGCGCGGATGTCATCCATATAATCAAATCAACATGGCCTAAGGTCTGTGGACAACACAACGCGTATATATACTTGTGGATAGATCTGTATGGTACTATAAGGGTAGGCAAAAGGCATTTGGTTCGAGATTTAGCGGCTGTAAATGGTACTGCAACAGAACCTTAATTAATATAAGTGTGTTTTTTTCACATGTTCTAAACTTGCAGTGACCATGATTGTTTAGGTGACAGATAGCTCTTGTTTCTCTGTTTTTGTTTACGCTAGGTTTGGAAACAAACAAGAATGGATTTCCCTGATTTTCCCCGACTGTTGACTGTAGCATTGAGACCGTTATTCCCCCAGGCCCCCCCCCCCCCCCCCCCGCCGTCTTTAACATCGGTTTGTCCCCAAAGAAGGCTATTCAAGGGAGTTACGGTATAACAATGTTAACACTTCGCGCCATCTGGATTTGACCGGTAGCAGGATTGATTGTAAGCAAAACAACAATGACCGGACCTGAGTGATATACAACACACCTGTTCTAACAACAAGGCTGTCGACACAGTCTGATATATATGGTTCTTACATTGACATAGATTTAAAAGTTAAACCTAAAAGCTTTACGGCCAAAGACGTCAGGAACATGATTTAGACTGCAGATGCCAAACTCCTTTCGTACGGAACTCGTAGTGCCGAGATGTTGTTCACAAATGATTAAGTGAGGACCTTAGCTTCATCGTACATTACCACATTGGGGCTATATACAGGTCATATGCATACAAAACCATGTTGAAAGCTGGCACAATGGCCTTGTGGCTACAGCTGAAGACTCAGAACTTGGACGTCGTGAGTTTAATATATCTCTGGTAGGTCTCTATGTTGTGCCCTGGCTTGGGGGGCAGGTGGTGCTTTACAGATTTTCCTCACTCGACGTCCTCACTTCAGCTACGGGCGTCCGTCGGATAGGACGATAAATGTGTTTGAGAAGTCCACACCCGTACCCCGAGTCACACTTATCGAAAAGTGTAGGCCAGGTCCATCCTAGCGTTAACGTTAGTGCCGTGCCGTATGCTGGTGCCCGGTGAAAGGATAGGAGTGCTAACACTAAAGGCTGTCCGTACAGTATTAAAGACCTTAGATTGATTTAGTGCGGTGTAGGTAAGGTGCTAAGACCAGCGATCACTCACGTCTCTATGTGTGCGCTGTACCAACAACGCGGGAATTCTAATTGTTTATGGCTCCATAGATGTCATGTTGTCGCGCAATATTAATGTTTGGCGAGACAGAGTATGTTCTAGCGAGCAAGTTTAAGGAACTTATAACAGAGGCGCTAAATCTCTTAGTACACACATACATATATTAATCAAATAACATTACGACAAGGTAATCGAAGAAGGCAGATCCCCACCCCTTTACGCAGAACACTCGGAAAACACAAGCATTGACAAACAGATGGACACACAAAGGCATTCCCAAAACAATTATTTCCTTCCTTTGAGGTAGATTTGAGAAAGGGAGGAAATTTTGCTTGTGTTTGACTGAAAGGGTCCGGGGTGAACTTGTCCCAGCCCTCTGGTGGGTACGTGGTTCTAGTAAAATGCTTCGTCGGTGTCCGCTTATTCTATTTTTTTGCAAGTCTTCCCAATATACTAGTAATTGTTTCAAAGAGAAGCTATACTTCTTGAAGACTTGGCCAAAACGTAGAAATCTAACCAAAAATTACACATTCTGTACTAATAGACGGGTCACGTTCAGTGCACGATTTAGGTTTACAACAGGATATTCAGGGCACTCTAGGGAATGTCGTACATGTGTTGTACGAAATTCTTGTGAGGAAAAGGCCTTCAAGGTTTCATGATCACAGTCGCGGTTTTGTTGTAATAGACTGGAAGAAAATCGTACGACAGAAACTATGATGAATCGTATGAAGAATGTGACCGCGGAGCAAGAGTTCACTTAACGTTTTCCCTGCTTCCTAACCTGATGATGACGAACACAAATGGTACCAAAATGGCTATCTTAACAGACTGTAGGTTAATTCTGACCCGGCCCACCTGCACATCCCGGAGGGGTCCAGAGACATCCTCCGTCCCCGCTTCTGGAACTTCTGCGTCATGATGTCGTCTGAAAAATTTGCGCGGGAAAAACGGGAACGTATTCTAAAAAATCCAGTTCTAGCTTCACAGAGACACGTTTTCCAACGGTTGTGACAGAAAAAAAGGCAGATGTAGTGAGCTGTATCTATAGGTTCCACGTAGGTAAGAATTC